>NW_028289051.1:600000-757529 GCF_059628265.1 Tinamus guttatus
TCAGTTGTGTGCCTGAAGAGATCCATCGTATCATAGCTGCCTACTTTCTCTGCAATAAGAGCCTACAGAGAATTAAGAGTTGGTGTGATCAAATACTTCAAAAATATGACATTGAAAAGAAATTCAGAATACATCACTTTAAATACAGCTTAAGTACACACAGAGGCATTTTCTTTTCTCGTGCCCTCCAAATAACATATTGTTTTAAAGAATAAAATGAACAACATCAAAGTGAGCACAAGCAGTCTGCACTGCATCAATACTTGAAATTTAAGCTCTTCTGCTACTGCTTAACATTCTTTAAAACAAAGGTTTTCTTTCTTACGTTAATAAAAGTCTTTAACAATATCTGTTAGGAGTTGAGTTTTGGCATGTGACTGTGCTAGTTCCTCCCTAGAATACAGTTTCAAGCAGATATTAGCAGATCAGCAATACGGGATTACAAAGGGCATGTGTGGCGATGACAAAACACAAATCACAGGGTATTTCTACTAATCATTGTCAGATTACAGATGGCCTAGATATCCATAAGATATTTTCCAATCTACAGTGGTGGGGGAAAAAAGGACCTATAAGAACTGATTTTGCACCAGGTACATTGCAGACTTACTGTTTTACTTCTTACTGAGCAGGGTAAAGCAGGGCCAAATAGTGAGTTTATGATACAGCGGATGTTTCTGAAGTAACTATTAAGATAGTGCTTCGTTGAGAAAGCTCAAAACAAAGCTTCAGAGCACAGAACAGTGTTTTTATACTAGCTAGTTTCTTACACAGCTTCACAACATCATCAGCCACACAAAATCACTATACAAAGCCATCTGAGCTTTCAGTTGCTTTCTCTACACGGCACTATAGAAACCCAGGGTCTAATCCACCACCTGAAGAAAGAACTCCTCTGCAAAAATTTCCATTTAATTTTTAGTGTCAATAAAGAATAATTAAGATGCAGTTTAAATCCTCTCTACCTTATCTAACAACTATTTTTGGTGCACAGTTTCATGATTTCCTCATGTCTTACCTGCCCTATCCAGCACTGTAAGTAAGAAGGCTCCAGAGACTGGGCTATCTTGAAGGCTTCATGAGCTTGCTGTAGAATCAAAGATAATTCTGTTGAACTGTCTGGCATGGTAAGAGGGCATGGTTGAGTATACACAGTTATGGATATGTAGTAATGGTTTTTACGGACAAAATTAGGTAATTGCTAAAAATATCTACTGTGCCATACCAAATAACGCACAAACCAGGAAAATTAAAGAAGCTTAGTCTAACTGAAAAGGTCTTTATAAGACTAGAATTCCTTCCAAATCCACTTCTTCTCATAACAATAAAATCACTTAATACGCCAAATTAATTCTTAGAACAGCTAGCATTTTAAAGCCAGGCTTCAATTTTGGAAAACTCTTCCATGAAAACAGATAAACAGACATCTTTTCAAAGTTGTTAAGCTGATTTACCACCTGCAAGTGATGTGTTTTGCTCTGGCTTGCATATGGTCAGAGTTCTTCCCTCAAAGCAGCACAAGGTCAGCAAAGTCTTAGCATAAATGGCCTTAGAGGTAAGTAATCTGTAGGATCAAATTATTTTTCTTAAAAATAATTCTCAGTCTGATCACCACACTTCTCACATCAAACAATCTCAAAAGGAGTTCTCTAATTCTGAGCAGGTCTAGACTTCATTTAACTATGCTGTAATTTTTCTCCAGAGAAATTCTGAAGTTTAAATAAACTGTAGCAAATATTAAGATATGTTGATAAGCAGAAACTAGCTACCTGTGGGAAACCTAGATAATTAAGTTCAGTTTACTTGTGATTGACAACAAAAGAATTCACAAACTTGGTGTATATTGCCTTGACTAGCTACTTATCCATTCATTGAAACAGTTCTTATATTTCATAAATTGATTTAAAAAATCAACTTCAATAATTTATGAGAAGATTACTCAATCTCATCTACTCCAAAACAAACATTTAACTCATCTATACAACTCAGGCATGGTACAGCTGCACACTTTATTTAGTACAAAGGAGGCATGTTTCTTGAAACTGAGAAGCATATTGTCACTGTGTGCCCATACTTCTGCTTCTACATACTCCCTTAAAAAAAAAAAAAAGTGGGGGGAAGATGAGAAAAGGGAGAAAGGGAGTTACCTCAATGTTTTCAGTTACTAGATACAAAACTCCCAAGTTGGTCCAGGCAACAACATTCTAGACAGAAGAAATAAAGTTTAAATCAACGTATTATTGCTATATTCAAAAATAACTCTGTAGCAGAGGAAAAGCAGTTTTAAATGCCCACTTGAAACAGATGGTAACTGCCTACAGCACTTACGTTTTGCTCAGCCTGAACAGATTTGATAAACGAATGTTGAGCAAGAGCATAATTTTCAATAGCTGGAAAAGACAGAAGAGCTAGATATAACTGAGTTTCACGAACAGCATTAATCAACTTGCCTTCTAAATTAGGACGCTGAAGACTTACCACTACAGGAAGCAACTACACCAAGTGCATTCCAGTAAAGATGATTTTTGCTGTCAAGCCTCACAGATTTTTTAATACACTAGAAGAGAATCAAGTGTGAATTACATCAGTGGGAGAGCAAAAATTACGACTTCAAGCACTTGCTTATGCAGAGACTTAGCTTCTACTAAGGACAAAGACTAGGCAAAAAGGCATCAGAACCAGTTTAAATTTTATAGACATATATACTTACATAAACACACATAAGGGAATACCTGTAAGGATTTCTCTAACAGTTCATTGGTCTCGTTCACATCAGCGCCCACTGCTGTTAGGTGCTCTGCTTGTCTATAATAATTTATTCCTAGATCACACCATATGCTAGGCAAAGGCGTCAGTTTTAAAGCTCTGCCGTAACACCTACAGAAACGTGAATCAGAGAAGCATTATTCATAGCCTCTTCATGAGCAGAAAACTGAAAAAAACACATAAATCAAGTAAACATATATAAATACAAACAAAAAATAGACAAGAACAGAAAGTCAGTGACAACTGGACAATTACAAACGGTGCAGGACTGAAAGTTATCAAACACATTTTTTGTTGTTGTTGGTGGTGGTTTAATTCAAACAGTTTCCTTTACAGAATCTACTCTGACCTCAAGACAGTCTGCACTGCCCACCAGTTGTAAAGCCACAGACATATAATATATCCAAACTATATTAGGTGTAGTATGTATGCTTCCAATTAAAACAATCACTACATATGCCTTTTCAGTCATTCAGGAGTTAATCAGATTTCACCTAGGAAGTTTGTTATTTGATGCAGTCCTCTGGAAAGCAACCTCAGCAATTGATCAAGAGGTTATCATGTCATGGTAGAGGTTTACAAAGCTGTTTTTCTTCTCTATCTCAGTTTACACAACCAACTGCACAAAGCTCAGAGGGACCCACAGAAGGGGCTACAAGAATCCTATAAATATATTCTATTGACATGAGCTTCCAGGGCCAGGAACAAAGAACTTCTGATGTAATCTAGATCCAGGATGTAGGGCTAGAATTGATGACATTTTTATAAGAAAGCTTAAGAGTATCACCTTGCATGTGATAGCTCTGAGAGAATTAGTTAGCATCTACTGCAACTTCTCCATTTAAAAGGGTACAATTCACTGAATGCCAGACAGAATGCAGGCATACTCTGCAGACAGGGGCAAGGAGCAGAGCTGGTGCTAAAAACACAGTGGCAACCCTAGAAACACACCCTGAAACTAGTGATGTGATTTGGAAGAAGTGTGAGGCCCTATCCATCCACTCCAAATCTTCACTCAAATCTGCAGGTGGGGAGAGCATGTTTCCTTCTGCTTCTTCTAGTCTAGGATACTTAAGACCCCAGTAGTGGGCGCAACTGGTTAGAAGTGCTTGAGAACAAACATTCCTACCTTCCTCCCAGGATGAGCAGCTCGCTTTTCTGCAGGACCTGTTTGTCTGCATTTTCACCAAGAAGGGATCCTAGAACTTGAATTTTCACTTTGGTTGGTGAAAAAACGTGCACACTAGTACATATATCTCCAAGCAGTTTCCAGAGGGAAGACATATCAGGATGGCACTTTGTTGCCCTGTAAATTAGTAATTTTAAGCAAATGCATACAAAATATTGCAATGTTCAGACATTGCAATACTCTTTTCTGAAATAAAGTTCATACCTTTAAAGAATGGCTCAATTTCAAATTTAATTAATCAATAAGCTATTTGATATCTGAATTTAGTATTCTTCCTATTTATGTTGCAATTTTAAGAAGTCAAAAATACCTTAAAACATAGGGAAAGAAAGAGACAGAGACCAAGAGAGATAGAGAGACTACAACATGCCAATGTCTCTCAACTTCGAGACCAAAAGTCAGCTCTGAAAATTAGCCATTATTTAGCAGTATATCAAAGAACTACACCCACAATTGCATTTCAAAGCATCATCATATTTATTACAGACATAAGCAATTTTCAGAGGCTTGAAGGAGGCCTCTCCTAAAGGAACAGCTATGCCACAGTTTAGCTTAAGGTACTACAGCAATCCTGTCTGAAAAAGAAAGAATAAGATTGTAACAGAGATGAAACAACCTCCTCTCTTCCATCAGTTCTGGTAGGACACCCTCCCCACCAGTCCGATCTCAAACATAAAGCATGAGAGCAGCAGAGAAATGTGTGTGTGATTACACACTTATGCTATAATCAAAAGACTCAGTATTTTCAAATGGAAGACAAAAAAAAAAAAAAAAAACATGCACAATTCTGCAACCACCATTCATTCAAGCAATCTAAGTCCACAATGCAGCATTCATGCCATTTTCAGCAAACACATGCTTATTTCTTGATTAAAGGCTTAGACTATTTGATTTAAAGTTTAAGTGAAAGTTCCCTAACATTAGACTCTTCTGCCTTCCAGCCCACAAACCCACTGGGAATTAAATATTTTAATATGTAATACTAACCTGGTAGAAAACTCAAGAGCCAGCTCTAGGTAATCCATGGCCTTCCCATCAAAATACTCATCAAGGGCTGATTTTGCCAACATGAAATAGCACTCACCAAGTCCTGCAAACAAACAAACACCTCTATGAAATATAACAGAAGAAATTCACAGGGACCTGGGTGGGGAGGGGGATAGTATAGGCAACACACTTGATGGAATGTGTTTACGTCCTCTCTAAGCACTTCACTAGAGAAATAGCAACATCCACCAACACCTACAGACTAGAAATATATGTATGCACTCTGCTAGACAACTCCTTTGTAAACTGCTACTGCCCTCAACTGATGCCTTCCTGGCTGAAAAAAATCAGTAAATCTACCTACCTGCAATTCTCTCCAGCTCTATCATGGATTTTTGCCACACCACTTTAGTCTGGCATATTCCAAGAGGAGAAAGTAGGGGAAAAACTATCAGTAGCTTTTGTAGATGAGAAGCTTTTACTTGGGCAACACTAACCCAACACTTCTGTTTCAGTTTTGCAATAACTATCTGACATTTATCCAAAAGACAAAGGTCTTTTGCACAATAAAAGAACACTTCATAACTTAAAAATCCACACCTATAAAAAGGATACAGCTTCTGTACAAGAAGCAACTACAATACAGAATTAGTGAGATGCACATACACAGTGAGAATGACAGAAGATTAAGTGGCATAAAGAACGTGAACAGAACAGTTGTTCATCGGCTATCAAAATGTTATATGCTCCCACTATTACATATTGAGAGGATCATGGATCAACATAAACAAGAAGGCCGTATCCCCTATTCCACCTTGTTCCAACTACATATGACACCCCTACATCGGTGACACTCCTATCCAGGATAGGTTACTGCTGTTTTTAGTGACTCGAAGAAGCTAACAGGAAGGTCTGAATCCGCAGGGTTAGAGAAACAAGGGGAAGACTGCACAGTCAAGAGCAAGCAGAACACGAGCACAGACCATCTTTTAGAAACTGCAGCCTTGCTCATTGCGTATCGAATCGTATACTTAAGTGGAACTACAGCATCTTTAGCTAGTTCCACTTTGTATCTTAAAAACCTCTACCATTTGCATAGGAATAATTACTTTCTGTACTTATTTGAAAGAAAAAATCACTCCCACGTATCAGGATTTTAAAAGCTCTTCATATCTTGCAGGTTACTACACTTTTTTTTTTTTTTTTTTTTTACTTTTTACTTTTTTTTTTTTTTTTTTTTTTGCTCAAGTAACACATAGTACTCTACATATCCCAAACCACGCAGGCAAACCTCAATACATCTCAACCTCTTAACAAGACTGAAGCACTACACTGCGAGGAGGGAGAAAGGAGTTAACACTTTCAAATACAGATGTGTTACCTTTCAGTGCAGGCATGTAATCTTTTGTCTTTTTTAAGATTTGTTGATAGGTAGATATAGCCTCTTTGTATTTGCCCTGGATCTGTTTGATTGCTGCAGTTTTGTAAACGCTGTACACGAGCTCTGGGTCCAGCTCACCGGCCTTTGTGAAGGATTTCAGAGCTGTCATATAGCTACCTCTGCTCAGGTAGGCCTCCCCTAGAGATTCCCAGCAGTTAGCATCCTTTGGATCAGCTCTGACAGCTGCCTGCAAACTGAAGACGTCAAGATATAAAATCATTTAAATATAATGCACTACTATTTACAATAATTAAAAGAATAATTGTTCTTCGCATCAGGTATTCTCAGGCCACAGAAATAGACACGTACAACTATAGAGAGCTTTTAAAAAAGATCCAGTACCATTTTCATCTTCATAGCGCACACTATGAAAGTCTAGACTCTGTACCTAATTTTGGTTCATTCTTCAGTGCTATACTGTGCTTGTCTATGCTAAAGCTGTCACCAGGCTTGTTAGCACTGAACACTGTCATCATGAAGAAACTACATTGTGCTAATTCTGGAACTAGAGACAAACCCAGCTTGCTCATTTCCTATTGTTTGGTAAGACCAGATTATAATTAGTTAATTTATTTTCAAAACCTGCTAAGATCAAAAACTATTTTACTAGCATTTATAGGAAATTCTTTAAACTACTACTTCTCTTACTCAACCACGGCTTGTGATGGCTGACCAGTTCTCAGGTAGTAGAGTCCACGACGAAGCCAGGCCCATTTTGCTGTCCCAGTACTTGCTTTTTCTGTTACCTCATTCAAGATTGACAAAGCAGTGTCCTAACAAAGCACCCAAAAAACACCAGGTTATATTTCTAATCCACTAAATCATTACCCTGTCTAATCCGTTAGTTACTATAATGAAAAAATGTTAGAGGCTTTTTTTAAAGCTGGCAGGCTGAGTGGCAGAGTAAAGGAGGAAATGATCACATCTAAAAATGTCTTTAACAAGTAGACAGTAGCTTCTTGCAAAGTTTGTAGAGAGAATTTTTAACTAGAGAAGGGTACAAGCCCTTGCAGCAAGTCAGATAATCTGACTCTCTAGATGCTCCAGCAGTCTGTCAAAGTATAGGTCTTTTTTTTTTTTCCCCCCTTTGTATCATCATAAAGCCAACAATCCTTTTTATACAGGGTATATAAAATATTAAGAAATTTTGAAAAGTTCTCATGACTTTTTAGGTTCTTCCTCCTCAAAGGAGGAATGGAAGGAGAAAAGAAGTGGCACAAGACACACATGAAAAGAAAAGGTACTGTCTCTACAAGTTCTCTGCTGAAAAGTCCTTCCATCTAAGTAGCACTTTAAATTGCTACAGTGTTATACTTTACTGCTCCACCCTTCTCCCCACAGAGCTATAACTCAAAATTGAGGCATAAAATTGAAGTAGTCCAGCTACAAAAACAATGGGAAACACCAGGTTTCTGATTCTGTTCTGAAATACAGGAGAAGCCTGAATTGATTCTTCTGAAAAACAGACTAACAGAAACCCAAAACATCAGTAATCCAAAACTATGTACAATACCATGTCTTCGAGTTCCACACTCAAGTCTACAGCTGCAGATCCCGATTCTTCATCGGTTCCATCTAGTTCAAAAGCCTTTTTATAGCAGCCACGAGCTCTACTTTTGTCTCCAGCAACATCTCTGTAGTAGTTACCTAAACAGCAAAAGACACTTCCCAAGTAGCTGTCCAATTTTGCAGCCTATAAGGAATAATAGGAACATAATTCAACAGTGCATTTTGAAGGACTACAAATAGAAATCCAGTGATAATTACATGTACAGTCCCTGCTTATCAAGTTATTAAAGCAAAGTTTAAATATTCTATGTGTTACAGGAGAAGTTCAAATATTTCTAAGAAGGAGATTTAAATGACTGCAGAAAATGCCACACTTCACAACACCAAGCATTATTAACAAAGTACATGAAGTACTGTGTGTCGGTAACAAGCAGTTCCTTACTATATAACACTACACAGTATCTTTTAAGATCTTTTTCCCCCTCCCCACCCCAAAAGGGTGATCAACTTGGCAGATCAGCTTATACCACAGAAACCCTCAACTGTCAAGCAGTAGAACAACTTCGACAAAAATGAAAAGGCTCACATAAAACGGTTTGGAATTAAAGTGCTTTTCACTTCAAATACACTGTTCAGAGCTGTTTTTACAGAAATGGAAACAGTAGGTGATGGGATGTCAAAAAAGCTATGACCAAGTTGTGAAGGAAATTTGCAGTCTCTACATTTACGCTTTGTGTACTTGTCAGTTGCCAATAATGATGTCAAACTACATTTTTTCTGTTGATATTCTTATCTACGTGCAGAGAAAAAGTCACACTGAAATACCCAAAAGATAAACATATGAATCAATATATTTTTTCAGACTTATTTCCTTGGATAAACTTTGAAACTTTTAACACCATTCCCTTTCCCTTCTCCTTTCCCTTTCTCACTTGGTATTTTGGATTCCCCTTTTTAAGATGCTTTCAAAGTTCTAGGCTGGACACCTACAGGCCTTGACTCTACACTCCTAGAGAAAACAGATCAAGAGAACGGCCACTACATTTGAGTACCTCAAAAGCTAAGTCAATGAGGCGAAAGGAAGAAAGAAGCAGGAAGACTCTTTGCATAGCTGAACTTCCCAGTTTACAGAATCCAGAGGACTGATTAAGCAGACCGAGCAAGTGGCCTCTCACTCCAGGCAGTGAATTTTCTACATCAGCTTCTGATACAGGAAAATGTTAATTCTGCATGAATAGCTGAAGAAGCTTTTACCTTCAAGAAGTGTGTCAGGGTTTTTCCCTTGTCTTTTTTTGTCTCATCATTCATGAACCAGTACGTGAGACCCAGGTACTGATGATACTCTGCAATTTCATCCTTTCTTTCAATAGCATTTTGAAAACTGAATAGAAGAAACAAATGCCAGATCAGATAAACTAACATAAACTGAACCACACCATATTCTATTTTCCACCACATATCCCCATTACAGAATCAAATACAGTACCTTCTTTCTGCCTCTTTATAGTTCTTTTGGGAATAGTGGATGAAACCCTCAAGAGCATGGGCCTCAGCCAGATCAGGGTGGGACAACAGCAGCTCGTGTGAAATCTGCAAAAGGATATTATTCTTCCCTGGTTATTTCCATATGAAATTTGAACGTTCTACGATGCTTATATTCTACAACACTATACAAACCTTTGAAGCTTCTTCCATTAAGCCTTTGTTTAGATAAGCCTGGCCTCTGAAAGCTAAGAGCACTGGATCACTGCCCACATCCACAATCTAGAAAACCAAAACGGACACAATCAAATTATTCTCTTTCCAGATTAAGGACTCAAAGGTATTCAAAGCATACATATTGCATGACAGTAACGACAGGAGGAAAAAAAAAAAAAGAAAAAAGAAAAAAGAAAATCACCATTTAAATTTAAAGAGCAGACTGCCGAGAAGGTTTTTTGCTGGAAAATAAGTAGCAGAGCACAGAGAGCAAGGACAAAGCTGCAGAAGTCTAAACAGTAAGTGCATACACTAACTCATGCAGCGTAACAGAGGGGAACACGGAGCAAGAGAAGCAGCCTCTGCTAAACCTTTCCCAGCAAATCTTCAAGCAGTTCGCTCTTCCTTTTCAAAAAGTACACAGAGGACAGGAATAGCATTATAACGATATTTCAAAAATAAACACAAGCCACACAGCTAGCAAGTACCCAGGAACATTTGAGCAAGACAGGACAAAATCAAAAATGACAGCTTCAAAAAAAAAATTATAGCACCGCCTGAAAGAGGGGAAAAAAATAAAAAAAGACTGCTTTCTCTGCAGTAAGGAGTAAGGAAGGCAAGGTAAGTAATGGTAAGGAGCAGTCCAAGTATTACAGAAAGCAGAAAGGAGGGGTAAGAAATGCAGTTTGGGTTTTTAGTGCACAAAGCCAAGAGTATGTTTTTGTAAAACAATGTTTACATCAATGAAAATACCTGTTCAAGTGCATTAATGGCCTCTTCTGCAGCATCAGCATTAGCTATTTTAATCAGAGCCTCTGCTTTCAACTGAAGAATAAGGTTTTTCTGCTCAAGACCAGAACTCCCAAGAGGTCCAAGAGTTTTGAGAGCTGTTGGCAAGACAAAGTTTCATCAAGTAAAAATGAAAAAGGAACAATAAAGAGGATCACTGTTCCCAATACTTTAAAATTTTTGATTTAAAAAATTGTAAGTCTAAGGGAGCACCAGTTAGAGTTGATTCTTTATTTGGTCTTTCCACCTTATTTTTAAAAAAACTGCTTTGTAAGTTTTCTACACATGTAATTTCAAAACTTCCATCAAATTTATAAAGGTGTTCTCATACATATAAGAGAAGCTGGATGTTTTCTAGGCACTGCAGTACTATAAGTGGAACGCTACATTTCTCAGATCTAAACTCTGAAGAAAAAGCAGAATAAATAAAAAGGATTTGTTTCAGAAATAAATCCTTCTACATTTCAAGCTTAATTGAAAAAACTTAGTATTAACATCAAGGATTTAACTTTGTACTTGCAACTAAATCATGGGTTACTTCTACAAAGTGTCATCTTGCTCATTTTGGAGAACAATGACATTTCAGTTGAGCTTCAGCATTCTCCAAAGGCAAGTACTTGCTGAAAAACCCCAGTTAACACTATTTTCACAAAAAAAAAAAAAAAAAAAAAAAAAAAAAACCTTTTGTCTAACCTGGTACACTCAATCTATCCTATTAATCCACCTCTAAATATATATGTCTAGAAACAGTGCGAGACCCAGGCAAGCATATAGAAATACTTCCTCCAAATTCTCTTACATTCCACCAACTTGCAAATTAGTGAGTGCCTAAAGCAGTATTATTATTTACCCACTTAAAAATTCTTGTCTGATTTTTCTGTTGTGAATTTCTCCCCTCACTCTTTGGAACTCAAACTTACAGCATTCACCGCATCTTTTAGCAAGGTACCCCCTAGCTTAACTACACTTTGCTTTAAGAGACAAATTTAATTGTGTTTGTTCTGAGCCTGTCAGCTTCCAGAGCTGCTTGATACTATTCCTTGCATAGGAAAAGAAAACCTTTGACCTCTACTTATTCTATTCTACTTATTTCTTACACCATTTGTAATTCCACAGATTTAAACTTCTTCTCTAGGTGGGGTGGGGGCAGGAAAAAAGCACTTGCTGGGCTACTTAGTTCCTCTGATATTAAGCACTTCCCATATCTTTGATCTTTGATCATCCTGTTACCCTTCTGTCGACCTTTGCTATTACTTCTGGCATTACTCCTCAGTCTGTGAGATAGTGTGGGTTGGTATCAAGACTGCACACACAATACACCAAATAGGAAAATTTCTCAATGCTTTGTTCTTTCATGTTCTGTTTCACTAACCACCCCTTCCCTTATAATTCCTAACACTTGACTTGCTTTAAAAGCTCCTGCTAAGTGTGCAGGGGGAAAAAAAAAAAAGTCGTATTATTTCCAAACAAAATGACCTCTCTGTCTATTGCAGATGCTAGTAGAGCTTTATGAGAGCATTCCTTCCAAAACCCACATGACTTTGCATTTATGGCTCTGGAATTTCATCAGCTATTTTAAAAGCTAGTCATCTACTCCAATAACCTTCTTTTACAATTTTGTTAGTCAGCTCCAATTGCATCACCAGCAGACCTGGTGACCTTATTATCCCAGGTTCATAACTGACTGGAAAAGATAAACACCACAGGTTCCAGTGAAGATGGTATGGAGATCTTTCTGGATCTTTCTTTTAACTTATTAAAAGAGAAAAAACAAATGAACACCCCCCCCACCCCCATAACAGTGCTAGAACTCCACTTTTTCTTGTAAAACTTACCAACTACATCTCAGAAATCAGAAGCAGACTGTATCACATGCCCCTTATCCACCTGCTAAAAACTCCCTCAAGGAGTTCTAAAAAGCGACTTCAGTTTATAAAAGCTACTCCTCAAAAACATTTTTACATTAATTTCCAAATTTTACCCTTTTAGTTTTTACTAATTTATCCATTAAATACATTAGATTCTAGTTTATAGTTTCCCAGACCTCTCCTAGAACCTGTTAAAAAGGTAAGGCTGCATTAAGTAGCTTCCATTTCTTTGGGTACCAAGACAATTTAAGCAAAAAAAAAAAAAAAAAACCATAAAATAGTTAGCACTCCAGCATCTTTATGTTCCTTTATGATTCCTATGTGAATATTTCACACTCATCCAACTCTTGTTCTTCCTCCCATTTCTTTTATAGCAACTTCCACCAATGCTTCAATAGCGGACAAGATAATCCTCTCTAGTAAGCAATTCACTTTTTGAATGCATCCCCCTTGTTTTAAATGGTTTTCCATGACTGTTAAGCCAGGCCTGCCTACCTTACTTCTTCAAGCTTTTCTTGAGAAGCTTTTCACTCTATTTGTCCTTATCAGCAAAGAGTACACTTTGGCCAACCTTTTGTTTATAACCATCAAGTAATCACAGTTCTTTTCCAATTAGATGAGCATCACTAGCTCGGAACGACTGCCTTCATTGCCAACTAGCATGGGGGAAAAGTTACTATCAAGGTAAAGTTTGTTAAGATGTTGCACTGTGCAACATCCTCTCACCTTTTTTTAAAAAAAGATTAATTTGACTAGAATCTTATTTGGTAAGACTAACTATGAAGTCTCTTAGTCTAACTATGATGTCTAAGTCTTTGACCAAAAATTTCTGATACCTATACCTGTGGTCCCAGGCAGCTATCAGCTGTTTGGCCCAGTTTTTTAGTTTTGATTATGTCAAGTGGTGTACCGCTGTATTTGCTCTTTCAATTACCTTGATTGCAGGACAGGACAGCTTCTTTGTGCCTGTGCATTTTTATCTGTGCCTGTGCCAGATAATACCATCCTGAGGGACACTGGTTAGTCTTCTGTAAACCTAAGAGAAGACAAAGCTGTTCAGGGCTGCAAAGATGCTGTGGATGTTGTATTACGATCAAAAACATTATCAGTAGATAAACAGAATAAGACCCACAGTTAATAATTTTTGAGTCTTAGTTTAAAACTGCTCTCAACTTACACACCCTCCAAAATAAGGTAAAAGGAAGAAAAGTATAAGCTTTTGCTACGCTTAGTTTCGAGGAACCTAAGGAAGTTCAACAGAAAGAGTCCTTCACCTAAGGAGAAATAATCTCATGCACCAGCACAGGCTAGCCTTGACCTGATGGAAGCAGCTCTGCAGTGAAGGCCCTGTGGCTTCCCAAGAACAACACGTTGACTGGATGAATTCTCCTTTCCTTGATGCAATTGTTATTGCCATTTTTACTGCTTCATCTATATAGTTTCCAGTAACAGTCTAATTAAGCAACTTTAAGGATGAAAATACCACAGAGCTCACTGTAATAGCAGATAGCAACAACGGACTTTGGAGAAGTTATACCTAAAGCTACATTTAACAATCATCTAAATCGTAAACCAGTCAAGGAGCTGAGTATTCCTTTACAAACTAGAGGGTCTTTTTGCAACTCCCAGCAGAACCGACAAGGTATTTTAAGTATAAAAATCCCTCAAATTATCCCTCCCAAAAATCCCTCCCTTGACCCATTGCTGGTCAAGCAGGAGAATCTATATTTCATATTATATACTTACCTTCAGTAAGGCTCTTAACAGCCTCTTCATATTTCCTTTCCTGGAGGCATTTTATACCTGAACCAATAATGCCTGGACCACTACTTGAGTCCATCTCCAAAAGTCTAGAAAAATAGTGCAGGGCCTCTTCAGTGAAAGTACCTAGTTTCAGGAAGAGAAACATTTTGGAGAGCTGAAGATTTAAAACAAAAGTCTCCAACAAATACTTCATCTACAAGAATAGATGCCCTTAAAAATAACATCTCTCTTTTCAGCTCAAGGTAACAAGCTTTTAAAATCTATTGCTTTTGTTTCCAAAAGCACTACATGCATAGCAGGGAAAAAAAAAAGTGGTAGTAACCTAAATACTCCTTGACTCCAAAAGCTAATGGACAGTCCAAAATCTAAGTTTTATCCATCACGTTAAATTACTACACACATACTTCCTTAATACACGATCCTTAAGCTTTTTACCTTAGTCAAATGCCCTAAGCCACTCTGCCGCAAACAAACCAAAATAATTTCATTCCAGAATAGGTGTTACCTATCTACCAAATCACTGTGATGAGCTTGTTGAACAGTTTTACTGTCAAACCACTAGTTCAACATTTTGGCTTAACTGTAACTGATTCCAGTATTTTACGCTAGCATTCAACTTTGGTTCTATTAGTCCTTGTTCAGAGCAACTGCAATGATTTGCAGCAACAGTTTAACTGCTGTTAAAACAAACTCATTTGATGGTCCTTTTTGACTTCACACATTACCAGCATTGCATTTAACTAAATATATACATTTAGTTAGAGTCACCATCATGTTAGAGCCAGTTTCATTAGAAATCTAAAGAAATAGCAAAACACTTATCAGACAGAATACAGCACAAAAAATAAACAACATGCTGGCATGGGGCCCTGACAGACAAAAATTTGACACTTTCTGAAAGTGGTCATAACGGTAACTATAAAAAAGTGCTATTTTAAGCACCAAAATATCTAAAACCATCCTACTTACCTGACTGAATAAAGTGCAAGCAAAGTACTTCTAAAGCATAACTCACAGTAGGATATAAAGCCATCATATCATCACAGGTCTTCTTCAATCTAATTATTTCATGAGGAAACTTGAAAGGGGAAAAAAATGTATGTAAATTATCAGATGTGGAATGTTATGCCTACATACTGAAGAAAACAGCATAAAAAAACCTTACTTTTGATAAACACTGAATAAAGTCTTTGTAGAGATTTTGGTGCTCTTCACTGGGAACACTGTCAGAAGAGTTCACTGCATGTTCAAATGCAGTCAAAAGCTGAAATAAGAAAAAATTAGGAATGCAGCAAGCAATAAATCTAAGCATGTATCCTTCACAGTGAAGTGCATATTTCAACTTGTTACCTAGATTTAGTCATGAAGTTTATACACAGTGTAAACAGAGAAATCTACAAAAGAATCAAGTTTTATGCTGAAGTAGTACTCAAACCCACACCCCAAGTACATTAGTCTGCCAGTACTGAATGAAATCATGTATTACAGTATAGCAGGAAATAGCACAAGGAAAGCAGAAATCTGTAGGAAGCTAGATTCTTCCTTGTCCCTAACTCTACATCCAAAAGAGGATTCGGTACCAAAATACCTAAGTATTGCCTAGGCTTTGCTGTCAGCCTTCTACCCATCGCCACGAAGAAATCTAGTCTTATTTCTTGACCTCCCTACATACATGGAAAACTATAAGCTCCATAGAATGGGAGCAATAAAGCTAGTACACTGAGAAGCTGCCCATGCTTTGTTAGAAGTGAGATGCTGAATAGATAGTTGTCTTCAATCAGGTTCATGTGTTAGAAAAGTCAATTAGTAGATGAAACCCATTCCTGAACATTTATATATATTTTTTTCTAAAAACCCTTTTCTTTTTTTCCTTTTTAAAACCAAAGAAAAAGAGCAGTGCTGCAAGCAGCACCTCTTTTCTGTAACAACCCTTAACTTAGAGCACTTGCCACCTCTGATGGTACAAGATCCAGATCAAATTTCTTCTGCCTAAAATTAATTTGATTTATATCTTCTACATGTCTAAGGCATGGCTACAAAATAAGCTGGGGAAGAGAAACCTCCACCTTTTTTGCTGAAGCAAGTTTGTTTTGGGGGGAAAGCGGGAGGAATTATTAGTTAGTTCTGACATTCTCTTAAAGTGGGATCTCACAATCCAGAGAAGATTATTTAAACCCAAAGGCTGCCTGTCTAGGCTAAGTACTTTTAACTGTTCAATCCTTTTGAGGCTCTTGCAGAAAGTTTCCCATAGGGCTGGAAGAAATAGAAAAAACACTGCAAAACTACCTTCTCAGTGTATGTGTGCAATAGAGGTTATTGCTTTGAAGAACACCGACATTCTAGACTGACAGAGTTTATGAGATAGGAGTTGGCTCAGCCATGATGTTTCTGGTAACATGCAGAAGCAGAGTAATGTGTCACTGTGTTACAGTGTTAACCTGGGTTTCTACACAATTTTAGCTGGCAGTTAATGAAGGAGCCCTGGAACAATCATTTTCATTTAGGTGCTTTATTTCACACAAGATTTTTTTTCAGGGATCTTAGCCCTTAATACTTCTGTTTCCAAACATCTCAGATGCAAGAAGACAAAAAAAAAAGTCTACATTTTCTTGAATAGTTCAATATGACTGAATGTTAATAACAGACACAGTCACACAGTCATAGGGAGCAGGGGTGTTGGACTAGAGGTCCCTTCCAACCGCAACCATTCTGTGTGGGATAAGACCTGCATGATTTTTAAGGCTTCATATAAAGTACAGTCACATTCTGTATGTACATATCTAGACATGTAGGAGTGATAAATATTACCAACTGCTCAGTCTCATTATCCTGATTTTGCGTACTGTCTGCTAGTAACTGGATCATCTTCTTCCAAAGTTGATGAAGCTCTGCATTATCTGCACCTCCCTCCTTCTTTACTTGTATAAATTTGTGCCATGTTCGAGCCACCTGTCAAAAGGATACAAATGAATCACCCTGCAACTTGTTCAAAAAGATCAGAGGTCTGATACGAGCTTTTCAATTAACTGTCAGCTCTAAGCAACGAGCATAAGCTTTACAGATTAAGAGATCAAGCAGTAAACAGTACGTAGCAAAGAGGACTAACACTACCTAGGTTCATTATTTTGAATAGTCAACAGATAACATAAATTAAATACTACTATATAACTAATATATTTCAACTTCTGCACTTACATTTGCATAATATACAATTGCAAAGACACTCTTGCATCATTTCTTGAAATATTTAAATGCAAATAGAGCAATCATAGTTCATACACGGAAAACGAAAATAATCTAGATAATGTGACCTGCTTCTTGAAGAACCAGAAAGCTTAGCACCAGAGTAAGGTCAATAAAAGGGTGTTTTCTATAAAAAGCTGAGAAATAGTTACAGAGATTGTAGAACGGGAAGCTAACACTGGGTGGTAATGCAAGACAAGTACATGAATATTTTAAATTTGCCTAGATAGAGTATCCTTCAGTAATAACATCTTGAAAGATGCTGTGGGTGCTGGTGAAGTCCTTCCTATGGTATCTATCATATACACAGGTGGAAAATATGTTGTAAACAGCAATAGATGAATGAACTAGTAGACCCTTACCACAATAAAGGGGAAGGAGCTTACTGCCATCCTAGAATAGGCATCAGGGTGACATTTTGAGTAACCATCAGATTTACTCTCTTTCTGATTAGAACATTATAGGTTTGGAAACACTGCAAGTGGTCTTCAAGCAACAATAAAAAAATACAGAAAGCAAAAAGCATCCCCACCCTCACCAAAAATAAATAAATAAAAGATAGTCCTGTAAACGCTGGAGAGGATAAAAGGAAAAAAGAAAGAAAAAAGCCTTGTCAGCTCCACTGCACTAAAAACAGAGACAGAGAAACAGCAGCAACATGTGCTGAAATTTCAGTGTGGAAACACCCACAGGACTCAGAAATAAAAAGCAGAACTCTGAAGCCTAACTTGCAGATTAGTGTATACAAATGGAGCCTGGCTTCGCATGATGAATTACTGATACAGACTAGTGTTTTTGCAAGTGGTGGTCAAAATATGCCCCTGGAGCCAAAATGTAGATTTTGCTGTTAATACAACACTCGGATAAAAATTTTCCTTTTCCACTGCTGGAGGAAAGGTGGGAGCGGGAAGATGCAAGAGCATACACTGCCTTGTAAGAAACCAAACTTGTGTGAGGAAAGAAAGGGAAAGGGCATAACCGCAAGAATAGGTTTCCCATATTACTCCAGGCCTACCAGGCCAAGCTAGTGGTGAGCCTGAAGAGCCACTTACCAGGTCCACACAGAGACAAGCTCACAAGCTTACTTCTAGCACTAGCCACACTAACATGGACTTTGGGAGTGCTAGTTTGGGCTGAGGCTCTGCGGCCAGCTTGGCAGCTCCTTCTCAACTGTGTATAGATTGCCTGTAGCTAAGCCAGAGAGATTCCTGGGTGAAGGGCAATTTTTACCACAAATATCCTTCTGATCAGTAAAGAGAAAGTAAATGAGTTACCTACCTCTAAATATTTCTTTTCTTGGTGATACAGCTCCACAAGCTTGTTACATACATCACACCATTTCTGCTTGTCACCACTGGAAAGGAGGAAGAAGATCCCACACAAATAAGCTGTTTAGGTTTTCCGGTAAATAGTGAAATATGTTTCAAATTTTATTAAATAAGTTCCTAATAAGGAATCCAAGCAATTCTTTATAATAAATACCAGAGATTACCGTAAAATAATTGCTTGTTGCTACTTTAACTGAATAGAAATGACTTTAAGGTACTGCATTGCTGTGAGCAATTGTCAATCTACAGGAAAACAACAACCAACAAACTCCAGCCAGCTATGGGCTCCAGTGACAGCTGATGAGTTAGCTGTATTTATCCATATGAACTAGGTGATTTATGTTCGATATTTCTAAAGCTAGAGAAAAATAAGCCTACTTAATGATAATAACAGAGACTATATACTATCTAACTACAGTGAGTGCTTCAAAGAAGTGATTTTAGACAGTGGATATCAGCTAACATAAGAATTTTCTGAGTTCCTAACATAAAATACATTTTTTACAAAGGCTCTATTAAGGGGGACGGGAGTAACTGCTTTTTCTCCAACTTTACACTACAGAAAATTGAGTAGCCAACTCTTACCCTTTGAAAGGACAGTTAAAAACAAAGCAAAAATAACAACACTACCTGACAGATTAGCATATGCATCAGCTATGGCATTTGCTAGACTTTTTTTAAAAAAAATCTAGAAATTTTAGTTTTAATTGCTTATTTAATATTTTTTACCTTTCATAGAGATCCAAGAGCTTTTGGTAAACATCTGCTAAGTCTCCCTTGACATCCGTTTGGTTGGATTTCTCATATAGGTTTGCTAACCCCTTTAAAATGAAAGACATTAGATTTTTCAAAAATAAGTAACATTTGATGCTTGCAATTCTAAGTGAAATTTATGCTGTAAGTTCTGCCTCTGAGCAGAATTTGTGGCTGCTTTCTGTACTAACTTCTGAACTAATTTATTTTAAATGAAAAGCTTGCCTCGCTTTCTTAACTGATACTGACAACCATGTGAAACTTGTAATTATTATGTAACCTTCTTAGCATGCCACACAAAACATAGCAACAAAGCACACTAAGTCATAGGATAGACGCTTTTTACCTAAGTATTATACAGCCTCGCAGAGTAACAAAGAAAGAGAATCTGGTTGCTAAACAGCTCAAGAATTTGAAATAGAAGTCAGCCACTAAGTGTTGACCTTAAAAATGTTTATACTGAAAATACAAGAAACCTTACTACAATATTGGACTTTGGTGTCTGATCAAGAGATACTCAAGCTTCACAAGTCTCCAAATAACTATGTAATGTTCAGGACATCACACACACCCCACCTAATGTATGGTTATTCCAGATGTATATTATTGCTCTCTATCACAGTGACAGTCAATAACACAATTCATTCCATAGTCGGGCCTGGAAAAAATAAGCTATTAGACAAAACATTTTCTTCCCTATGGAAGAAGTATTTCTCAAGTCAAAGGCATGGCAGTTCAAATTGCCTCTAAGCATTGACAAACTTATCGTATGTGTTTCAATTATTGTGCACACTCTTCCACATGGGAAGCACACCTTACATCTACCGGGGCTGGACTGCCATATTGCACACACAGGCAGCCTTTGGATTAATTGTGGGCACACAGTTAATCAGAATTTTATCTACTGTGAAGCTTCACTACAATTGGAAAAACTTGAAAATCTTCACTCTATTCTGTTCCCACATTAAGCTCCACAGTAAAACACTTCATAGAAAAAATAAAGTGGATCAGAGCATAAACCTACCTGCCATGCCAGTAACTGGTTTGGTTCCAGTTCAGCAGCCTTCTTATAGGCTCCTTTGGCCTGATCAGGTTGCTCCAACTCAGCAGCTGCCAGGCCAATAAATACCCAAGCATTGTAGTTATTTTTCTCTTGCTTCAAGACAGCCTATAAATATGCAATGTTAAATAAAATTAATGAATAAAATGCACCTTACAGATTCACATATTGACTCTTCTTACTAAAGTTTAATGAGCTCTTCTACTTGGAAAGATCAGAAGTTAATACATTTTTAGCAAAAGACAAAAATTAATAACTTTAGCTTTCTTATGCCAGGAAAAGGTCATATTTCGATTGCTCTAGTAGTAATTGTATCTGTAACTCAGTAACTAAAGCATTCCTGTTGAACTGTTGATTAGAAATAGATTTTTATTGACATTTGCATTTACTTGCATGTGAAACAGGGGATATTAAGTATAAAGAAAAGACAAGAGGAACGGAGCTTACTTGCAGCCAAGTAACATGTGCAACTAGTTGAGATAAAACTATGTCAACGAGATGTAATTATGTCAATGTAATTATGCCAACCAGATGTCCCACACCTTCTGTATTACCATACAATTGTAGAGGCAAAGGAATAGCAAACACAATTAATAACCAAGTAATTAATTACCTTGCAGTGTTTTAAGGCTTCCTTATATTCTTTATTCCTTATTGCTTCTCTAGCACTCTTTAATGCTGCTTTTACTTCCTTATTTGACATTGTGGCTACTAAGTAGAAAGAACACATAAACAGTTCTTACTAGAAGAAACACTGCACTTGACACATCGTTTATATCCTATTGTAATTATATTCAAATAAAAGTACTCTAAGGCTTTGTGTTACAGCTATGGGTTGCACATCTGCACAAACACAGAAACAGAGCACAACAGACCAAAACATGACAAAACTATATGACCACTTCACTAGACATTGATGACAAGTAATAGGTCTCATATGCATTTTTTATGCTTAGATCCAGCATGGGGCTATTTCACTATTTCAAATAATTAAACAATTAATTAATTAAGGGGCACAGGGGGTGCTCTTCGTGCTGTGTGACCATGGTCTGCTACCACTTAACATTACAGGTTGGCCATGGCCATCCTGGCCTCACATGTTTGGGTCCTGCTTCCGACCACGGATGCACAGGAAGGGAGCGTTTAAGAATGCCCTAAGACATAGCTATAGCCACACTGTATTTTGATGCACGTGTACATATTTGTGTACATACCTGCTACATAGTCCAAAGAAAAGTTTAGAAATTATCTAAACACCACAGTCACAACCATTTAAACAGGACGAGGCTGAGACTGGCTGGTGCAGGGGCTGCTGAGACTGAACAAGTGACATGCTAGAGAACAAAGTCTTTTAAAGGCTGAAGAAAAACTACCAAGACTGGATCAAGCACCTAGCATAAAGTTAAATGGGCAGTGCCGATGCAAAACAATTCATTTTAAAGATTCCGTTACAAACTAAGGGAAACCAAAGGCCCGCGAAACTCACGCTGCTCGGCGGCTCCCCGCTCCGAGGGAGGCGGCTCCTCAAGCGCCGCGGGCGGCGCAGACCGCGGCCGCTCCCGGCTCCATTGGCACCTGCAGAGCACAGCGGGACCGAGCGCCTGTCACGCGCCGCCGCGGCCTGCGGCGGCTCCACGACGAGCCTGGTCCGCCGCGCCGGCAGCCGGCGGGACACGCGGCGGCCGCGCAGGCTCTCCCTCTGCTCTACCCGGCCCCGGCCCCGGCCCCGGCCCCGGCCCCTTCCCCTTCCCCTTCCCGCCGTGGCGGGGCGGACTCGCCGCCCACCCGGCCCGGCTCCCACCCCGCGCCTCACCTGCCGCCGCGCGCCGCAGGCCCCACTGCGCATGCGCACGTAACCCCTCCCCCTCGAACGTCCGGCTTCCCCTCGCTTTGCCACCGCGACCGCTCTTCGGGCATCGTGGGAGTTGTGGTTCGTTCCGGTCCCTGTCCGCCCGTGGCCGAGGCATGCTGGGAGTTGTAGTCCTCCAGCCCTCTACGCGGCGCCGCTACCCGAGGCATGCCGGGAGCGGTAGGCTGCAGAGGGCGAGGCCTTGGCCGCCCGCGGGCCCTGCTCCCTCCCGCCGCCGGCAGCGGCGCCGAAGCGATGCGCGGCGCCGGGGCGGGCGGCCTCGAGCGGCTGCTGCTGCTGCCGCTGCTAGCGGCAGCGGCGGCCGCGGCCACGGGGCAGCCCCGGCCCAGCGTGGTGCTGGTGGCCTCCGACTCCTTCGTGAGTACCCCGGGCGCAAGGCCCGGGCCGTTGGGCGGCGGTTGAGCGGCCGTTGACAGGACGGCCCCGTCCCACCTGGCGGGCTCGCGAGCGCCGTGTGGGCATCGTAGTCAGGTTTTAACGGGTATAACTTTTGTTGCTTTAAATCTGTCAGGTGGGTTTCTGCAACTGGAGTTGTGTAGGAGCCACTAGGAACGTTTTTATGAGCTCTCTCTCTTTCTTTTTTATAACACTCATAAATATGTTTTAGTCCCACAGAGAGGTAAAAAGAGGAACATCCTTTTCATATTTCTAAGGTTAAAGGCAGCCTGTTTTGTTCTAAGTTGGTAACATGATAACATCTTGTGTTGTCCTTTGGGGTTTCACCGTGACTCACTTGCTAGAGAGGAATTTGTGACTGTTTTAAGCATCTCATTATTTTAAAGGCAAAATGCCACAGATGGTAAGGCATTAAGGTCTTGCATCTCTTGAGACTGTGGATGGTCAAAGGTCTCCGGTTGTTTCTAGGTAGTGGCTTCAGTGAAGCAGTTGGGGTATTTTTTGTTTTATTTTGTTTCCCTGCTCAGTATGTGACCTGCAGAACATTTTTGGTATGCTGGTGATGCTTGTCACCCATGCGTGGGCATAAGCAAGTTAGCACAGAGCAGCCATCATTTGTCAGCTACTGTACTATGGGTTGCAGTACGTGAACTCCTCTCCCTTAATAAAAATAAGATAATTAGTAGGGCTGACTGTATGTGCTAGAGGTAAGGTTTTACATGCTGGCATTTATGTTGCAGAGGCTCATAAGGTGATTCATACACATTTGGGCATAGGCTTTGCTGCCAATGAGCCAGTAGGTGGTGAATTTGTAGCGTAAGTTGGATGCACTCTGCTGTCCACCTACTGCTATTGCAAAGGAGTGCTGTGCAAAACTCAACCGTTAAGCTGCCCCTGTTTTAAGCTATTCATGCCACTGTCACAATGTTAGGGGAGGGTTACTCAGACACTTAGAGCTGCATGGGAGATCTGTTAACATCTTTGCAGGTTCACTCTCAACAGCCCTCTCACCAAAGAGCAGTATAGTTTAAGGCTGGCTGAGTCAAGATATCTTATTGAACCAAAAGAAGAGAAACAAGTGATGGGAAATGACAGTGACAGGGTAAAAAGGAGAAATGAATAAAATGAGAAGTAAGCCACAAGGAAGCCTTTGTGGTCTGTTCTTCATGGAAGAATAGCCTCCCTACAGCTTACTAATCATTTTTCCCAGCCGTAGTTTGAAAGAAGTTCACAGAGGTGTTGTGTGGAATAGGAGGAGGGATATGGAGCACAGCTCTGGTGACACACACGAAGAGGTGCATGTACCATATATGCACCCCTACAGTTGTATTGCTGAAATAACGTAGGCAATAATGCGGAGTACCACTGTTTACGTAGTCCCTTTTCTCCTGCCCCCCCCCCAATTTGATCTGTTTGATTCAGGATGGACGCTTAACATTTCATCCAGGGAATCAGACTGTGGCCTTGCCTTTCATAAATTTCATGAAGCGATATGGCACCGTCTTTCTCAAGGCCTATACCAATTCGCCAATTTGTTGTCCTTCCCGTGCAGGTAGGACCAAACATAATGTCATATGAGAGAAAATGGTAAATTTGGAGGCTTGTCAACTTATGTGCTAATGATGGGCGTACATCAGTTTGGGGTCTTTTTGCTTTCTTCCTTAGTAAGACTCAAATTTTTCAGTGTGCTTCTGATATTTGGGCCCTCTCTATTTTCTGCTTTTCATGCTTCTTCTTTTAATGTTCCAGTTTGCTTTTCACAATACTTCTGAGCTCCTAAATTGCTTTGCAAACTTCTCTGAAGTGTAGGTATTTTTTAAAAAACCTTTAAGATTTTTATTTAAATTGTCAGTTTGCCAGCTGCACTGCTGAAGCTGCCCTCAGAACTACTCTTCCTTCCTAGTCCAAAGGTATATCTTCACTGCCGTCAAGAAGAATAACAACAGCTGAATAAATGAGTAGCTTTTGGTAGTAAATAAAACTTTTCTTTTTTTCCAGCTATGTGGAGTGGTCTTTTCACTCACTTAACCGAATCTTGGAATAACTTCAAAGGCCTAGATCCAGGTTATGTAACGTGGATGGATCTTCTGCAGAAACATGGCTACCACACAAAGAAGTTTGGGAAAATAGACTATACTTCTGGACATCATTCAGTGAGGTAAGGAGATAGACTGTCCTCCTGTGGTATGGACAGGAGCAAATAAATCATGTAATAGTTTGGGAAGTGGCTTTTGTCCCTGGGTGAAATGGTAGTAGCGTTTATTTAAGAGAAATTGTATAATGAACGTAGCGGGTCTTGCAAAGTTATGAAGCAAGCATAGCTGATGCAGATGCACTTTGTCCTTTATCATTGTTTGGAAGATGAAGATCAAAATTGTAGTTTTGTTCAACATGAAAGAACAGAACAGAACATACTGCTTTTCATTGACAAAGTACTTTTAAAATATTACCTGCTTGAGAAGAAAGTTAGTTACCTAATTTAATAAAACTTCTCCAGTTTTAGATGATGAAAAAATGCTTTTCCTTCCTTTTTTTTTCCCCTCTCTTTTTTTTTTTTTTCTCCCAAGTGGCAAGTTTTTACTGGAAACAAGGGATTAATTAATTGCAGACTTGCAGCAAAAGCTTATGATGTTCCTGTGTATTTCCTCTACTAAAGAGTGTATATATTTAAGTACTGCTAATGCTTCTCTGTTGCCTCTGCTTATTCCTCCACTTAATAACTTACTATCTAAGCTAAGAACAGATGGATGTTCTTCCTCAGGTCTTTTGCTTTAGAATCTTATTTTAAGACTGCCTTATCCCTAACACTTCTCTTTTTCAGTAAGAAACAATTAAATATACAACATGCTAAAAGCCAACTGCTTATAATATTATTTTGATTCTTCGTGCTTGTTATGCATAATACCGTTATTATCAGCAGGGAACATAAGAGAACAGTAAGATGAATGCTTGCAGTTGTTTGTGTTGTTGTAGGTTAAAGATAGCTTGTTGTGACTATCCCAGGCATTTGTGTTGTTTAGAAGAGTGTAGTTGATCTTAACAATGTACTGTGAGGTGCCAGTTATAGAACTTTTTTTTTGAGAAAGCAAAGGATTGAATTTTTGTATTTAATAATAGAAGTGATGCTAGCAATTTACAGAGATGTTCATATCTATAGTGGAAGTTCTTAAAAAATTTTGTGCAGACTTAGGTGACTATTATGACATCTTTCAAATTCCAGCCCACGATAAAACTGATGGACTTTTATTACTCTCAACAGTCAACTTTTATATGAAATGAAACCTGCAGTTATGACATAGCCATATAATCACATAATATGACCACATAGTTTATATTCTCATGAGGCTGAATGATGCTTCAAAGGTAACTGAAAGAAACTGAAGTATAGGTAGGTCCTCATCCTGTAGCAGCCTCTAATGCAAATCTCTGATTTTTTTTTAAACTTGCCTTTTAGTGAGAGATTGAGACCTTTATTTAAAAAGATCAGGCCCTTATAGTTACTTGAATAAATGTAAATGGAGATTGAGAATGAACTAATATCTGTGCAGACATTAAAATCTTAAGTAGATAATTAACTAATCTGTAAGTAGTGGGGAAGAGTTGTTATGAAGGTTTCTGATCGTTGTTGAAATAATTAGAAGCGCCCTGTTTTTTTAATTTCTTGTTAAAAAAGAGAATAGCAAAGGGATATAAAAAGGTCAGTTAGCATGGGAAGGATGCTAGGTTCAGTGGAAACCACCTTGTTCCAAAAAATGGATTTAATATAACACAGTGGGCAGTATTACTTCTTTAGAAACTTACCTCATATGATTTTTGCTTAAACAACAACATCAAAACTGCTCCCACACCCCACACAGATAGCTTAAAAAAAAAAAAAACTTTCCTGCTTTTCCTGCTGCAATATTAAGTTATTTATTTGTATGGTATAAACAGATTTTGCCTTTTCCTAATTCTTGCAAACAATGCATTGCAAAGACAAATAAATCCTCTCTTTACATAGAATCACAGAATCACAGGATGGTTGAGGTTGGAGGGGACCTCTAGTGATCATCTAGTCCAACCCCCTGCTCAAGCAGGAACACCTAAACAATATCTGCATGCTACAGAAGACTGTATTGAATGTGTCCTAAAACTGTTCCTGAAAACATACCTTAAAACAGAGAGGAAACAGCCAGACCTGATCCTAGATATGGAAGTTTACATATCTCTAAAACAGAAATCCGTAATGAAATATACTCAGTACCCATTTGATTGTGACTTATTTGTAAGATGATTAATCATAGCTGCATGATCTGAGGAAAAAGGCTACTAGGAAATACTTACAATGAAATATGTATGAATGTGCATACTTATATATATAGAAAGAAAGGTCTAGATCTTCAGCCTCCTGACGTTGAATATGTAAACCTCTGCTAACTACCTGTCAAAAAGACTCCAGTTGTCCCTTTGAATGTTAGTGACTGTCTTCATGTAAGAATTAAAATAGAGATAGGGATTGGCTATCAAAAATCGGCTATTTTAACTTATAATAGTAACTCATTAAGCTTTATCTTCATTGTTTAAACGTTGTTATTTTCCCATCCTTTATTTCTTACTCGCTTTATCCATTCTATGCTTGTTATATTCAGAATACTGTCTCCTAGCAAAGGAGGTGTGATCCTCCTTCATCAGAGTAAGGATTCAGTTCTGAAGATTTTGAGTAATTACTTGTTGAGTCCTTGCTCTTTAAGTTTAAATTCAGAGGTTGAATTTAATATATATTGCTCTCTCCTCTTTTTTTTTTTCTCGTTCATCCACCTAACGTTTTGAAGATATATATTACTGTCTGTCTTTTTCTCTTCCTCTGCCGCAGGATAAGTGCTCCTCTTGCATGTGTCAGGACAATGTCTATGTTACTCCAGAATGAAGGAATGGCCTGAAGTTTTGGGGGGTTTTGTTTGTCTGTTTGTTTAGCTTTGTCCTAACCTCACTCTGAGTGGATAATCAGACTGATCTGTGGCCTAGCTAATGTATTTCTCAGTATAGATGGAACTGCCTGGGTTTTAATTTATGCCCATTACCCCCTGTCCTGTCACTGGCCACCACCAAGAAGAGTTTGGCCCCAACATTATGACATTGTATGTAGTCTGAGATATGTACACACAGAACAACGCCATCAGTTAATTTTTATATTTACCAAATACATATTTATTGAGAATATTTCTCTCTAGGTGGTCAAGCTAATTACGTTTGTTGTGAATAATTCAGTTAACCCTGTTTATCTCAAAAGCATGCATAAATCTAAATAAGACTATCAACAATAAAATATTTTTCATTGTTACAAATAATCTTAGTAGTTCTTCTGGAAGTTAAAAATATACTATTAAAATTCCTGAGTGAAAGCTGTTTGATGTTTTTTAATATTCATAATGACATGTTTTAAGGAAAGTACATGATCAGATGTAGAGCAATTTCCTTTTTTTAATCATTTCTATGGTGATATTAAAATTTCCACAAACAAAGTGAAGATTAGTAGATATTTTAAATGGAATGTTTCTTTCCAACCTTTGTTTATGACAGTTTTGGAGTCATTCACTCTGGCAAAGAAATAGGACATCTGCGGCTTAAATTTCTGAGTATTTGCAGAGAGGCAACAGTTGTAATGATATTAAAAAATCTGTTCCAAAAATATTTTATCATTGAAGTGGTGTCTTTTCCACCCCCCTGCTCCTTCCTCCCTAAAACTTTACTACTTGATAGTATTTATTGACCATATCAAAAGGAATTGTACAGGATAAATCACTCTTATGGATTTTTGTCCTAAGTGATAGTCTTTAAAAAAAGCTAAAGAAATACAACCCAAAAAACCAAATATTGCTTCTAACAGCAGCTACCCCAGGAAGTTACTTCTGAAGGACTTTTTCTAATAAAAATCCAAGGTCTTTTTTTTTGCCAGAAGAATGGCATATGAATCAGTGGCAAAATGTGAAGCAAGGTCAACAAGATACAGGTGGTATTTACGAATGTTATCTTGTAGAGGCAGGAAGACTTTTATCCTAAGCTATAATATAAAAAAAGATCAGAAGTAGAAAGATATGACTAAAGCTGTAAGTATACAGTAACTATTGGTTAACATGGTACAACTTCCTTTATATAGAAGTTACAAATAGAATGATCTAGAACAATTCTCCTTGAATTCTTAGCTTTTTATGTGGGGGAAAAGAGAAGAAAACACTTTCCACTGAATATGTATCTTGCGTATTTGTTTTTAGCAACCGTGTGGAAGCCTGGACCAGGGATGTTGACTTCCTGCTCCGACAAGAAGGGAGACCCATGGTCAAACTTACTGGGAATAAGACACACATAAGAGTGATGGAAAGAGATTGGCAGAACACTGATAAAGCAGTAAATTGGATAAAGGAAGAAGCTATTAACTTTACTCAGCCATTTGTTCTTTACTTAGGATTAAATTTACCACATCCATATCCATCACCGTCTACAGGAGAAAATTTTGGATCCTCTACATTTTTAACATCTCCCTATTGGCTTAAAAAGGTATGTGAAGATGAAATTAAAGTATAAATTCATTTTTAACTGGATTATAAAAGGCATTTTATTCTTCCCAGGATTTTCAGGCCAGACTCAATTTTCGTATTCCAGTTCACTGTAAGAAATGTTTGAATGAGATATTAAATTTCCAATTTAAGACTGAACAAATAGAAGTGAAGAATTTCTGTTGTTTATGGGAAATGAGAAGGTTTGTTGGAGGTAGTTGCTAATTCGGTAAAGAAATTTCTGATTCAATGGCTAGAAACATATTAAACTATATCTTAAACTATGAAATAGTTGCTATACTAAGTACTAGTCTCAAGTTCATTGTTTAAGGGGTGCTCCATACGATGCTTGGTACAAATGATGTCATATGAAATTAGTCTGTCTGATTTTTATAGTCAGAGTTTGAGTTTGCACGGACCACTAAACTAGAACCTGAAGCAGTAAGGTATTGTTTAAATCTGCCTTTTCTGCTAACTGCTTTCCTTCCTAGCCAAACTCTTTCATTTTTTTCCAGAATGAAGATAAGTCCCATTATTTCCGTATGTGCAAAGTCAACAGATATTATAGGGTCCTGGGTGTCATAATCTGTCACAAAACTATATGTAGATTGCCACAGCTTTCACTGCCTAAAAGGCATTGAGATTTTCTATAGCTGGATAACTGAGAATTTGGTTTGAAAAGACTTTACACTTACTTCAGAAAACATATGCAGTTTATGTAACTTTTTTTTGGCCTATTCTACTTGGGGAACTGCAAAACCTATATATCTAAGTGTCACAAAAATACAGAGATTTGGCAAAAAAGGATATACAGGTTATGGTTAAAAGATGTAGATTCTTCTATTCTAGTAATAGTCCGAATTTTGTGGGGAGAAAAAAAGCAGGAAAGAATCCTCTTTTTTTGCAAAAAGCAAGACCAGGTTGAATATTAAGGAAAACTTCCCAGGTGCTAATTGCAAGGACAGAGAAGGCTTTTTCAGGAAGTTGTAATACCCACTTTCCGTGGGTTTTAGAACAAATTAGTTATAACCTCTCTGACAAGTGTTAAACTTGATCCAAGTCATGGACTTGGGCTTCCTCATTTCTTGACGTCCTCAAGAAATGTCTTGCTGTATCTCAAGAACCTCCAGTAATGGGAAGATGTCTGAAGCAGCTATCTGCTCTCCTTTAATCTTGCCTGGTTTCTTGTAGCCAATTTCCCATAGGCCTTGAGGAAACTCTGGGTTTGGTATGTCTGTTTCGAGTGGTACAAAGCTGGGGTTTATGGCTTTTGTTGTTATGAGCTTGTTGACTCTGCTATCTTGCCATCTGTTGAGACACCTGGGCTGCTGCATGTGAAATAAGCCTTGGGGCAGGAGGACCGGTGCTGAGCCACACCTGTAACTCCCTGCAGGAGGTCCCTACAGGACCAAACTGATGGTGTTAAGGAGGAAACTTTATCTGAGCTCTAAATATGTTATTGTGTATCTTCTACTGCATGAGATTTGCTAGTATCACATTTCTCAAGATAAAGGCAAATCAGGTATATACCTCTGACTAGGAAGTAGTGCTGTCTTTACCATGCCTGGGTTAAAACCCACCCTGTGTGGATTTGGAACTGGAACTGTATGATAGGGAGGAAAGTCAGGCTTTGGTCACAAGCTACAGGACCAGCTGGAGCCTGGAGAGCTCTTTCTGCTTCTGAATTCTCACTTCTGAAATCACAGCTTTCCTACTGGCCCAAAGCAAATAAAGCGTGGGGTGCTCCATGCAGTCCCTTTCTGTTTTGTATTAGATTTACCCATCCATTCAAGATCATCTCTTGCTGCTATATGGGTAATTTTAGCAACTGATAGCATAGAGCCTGTGAAATATCTTATGAAATGTCTTATTTGAATTAAAACACATGGGGAAAAAAAACGCTAGTATAGTTTTTTGGTTTGTGTTGCACACTGCTGCAAATACCTCTTTGTACATGTCTTGACAATTTGAGTTTCTCAGCACTTTAAAGGGCAAATATCTAGTGTCTTTGATTTGCTTATTTAACAGAACTTGCTTCTGCATGGTCATAATCTTGGTTTCAGCTCTGATTGCTAAAGAAGATTTTTTTTTTTAGAGCAAAATGAGAGCAACGGGTGTGCTTTTAATAGTCAATAAAGCCATTTTTTTCCATATGAATATTACATTCTTTTCTTTAACTCTGTAATTCAGAAACAATTAGCGTTCTCTCATAGCATTCTCTTAAGTATATAAAGTGCTACAAGTGTGACTGTCTAGGCAAAATACATGCATTACAATTTGAAACTCTAAAGCTGGCACTTACATACCCAATCTGTATAAATGCTAATTTGAATATACACATTACATTACATGTAATGATTGGATCATATTTTTTAGACTCAAAATGATTTTACATGTTTCCTTTATAACTAAAGAGCTTGACATCTTTAGAAAAAGATAGAATTGTATTGGAAAATTGGATTACTCTAGTGAATTTTTTTTATCAGGATACCAAGACTTGTCACCCACTCTTCTGGAGATCTTCTCAGTAAATTTCCATGTTGCTCCTTAGGCTCATATAACACATGGTCTTTTTTTGATACATGTGTCTCATAGTCATCCTTTTATGAGGCATTATGCCAGTACTTCTGTAATTACTCTCCAATTTGGTTCTAGAATTTTTTTTCTACAGTATATCTCTTTTTTAAAAAAATATAAGCAAAGCACTTATTTCTGGCTCCTATCCTTAGTTTCTAGATGATTTTTGTAGCCCTCTTTTCTAATTAAATGACTTGATACCTGAGAAAACAGAGGGAAAATACGAAAGAGGTAGCAATACCATGTAACAGAGAAGCAGCTGGTCTTCCCTGGACCAGAACTTTAATACCATTAATTTATACTTTAAAGTTTTTAATTAAATGTATTTGTAAAAAGAAAATAATAATTCACTGCCTGAAGTAATTTAATTTTCACTTATTTTTAGGTATCATATGAAGCTATTAAAATTCCCAAGTGGTCTTCTCTTTCAGAGATGCATCCAGTAGACTATTACTCATCTTACACCAAGAATTGCACAGGAGAGTTTACAAATGAAGAAGTGAGGAATATCAGAGCATTTTATTATGCCATGTGTGCAGAGACAGATGCCATGCTTGGTAGGTAATGTTTCATAATACTGTGGAGGGGAGTTGTTTTGTTTTAAGAAAATGCTGGTATGGCAGGTCTTTTGAAAGTAACAATTCAGATTTGGGAGTAAGTCACTCTCTATATAGCTTAATATTTATGATAAACAACTGCACAACTCTTAAGGCTATGTGAATTCAGGGCAAGTTGAAAAATACTAACAAGAGAAAGGAAAAAAAAAAAAAAAAAGGAGAGAAACATAAATGTGGGGACTCAAGCAGTTTCCCTGGAGATAGATGTTATGAGCAAAGATTGATCATGGAATGGATGAAAACTACTACTCGTGGATTAAACCATAAAGTTGAGCTTCCATATTAGCTTCCGTATTACCAGCATATTAGTGAAAATTTAAAAAGAAAAAAAAAAGCATTCAGAATTCTTCAGAGTTTGTTGTCAGACCTATATAGGTAAAAGTTATAATGCAAATTAGTCTTAATTAGTAGTGTTTTATTTCTTAGTTTGACAGGTGACAGTAAAAGAACAAGAATTTATTTGTATTCTAATATGAATAAGTTAATATTTTAGCAATGATAAAATGATAAACTATTTTTTAAAGATGCATAGGATTGATCTTTTGCATTTATAATTGAAGAGATCAACAAGGTCCTGACAGGTTTGAGGAAATTAAAATGTTGCAGAGTAACCCTGTACTAGTATTTAATTCAGAGATGTATTTTAAGCTGGTAACTAGTTTCTTTAAGCAAGAATCATCCCAAGGAATTAACATTAAAGATGTGCAAGTGTTTTGCTTAATTACTAATTTCATTGATCCTGATTCTGTCTTCCTTGCATAAGCCTAAGGGCTCCTGTGGGGAATCAGGCACAGGAAAGGGAGACATTTGCTGATTAGGTACAAGAACCATTGGGAATCTGTCACACTAAATCTAGTATGCTGACTTCTGCTGCCCTGTTTTACTTCAGGTGTAGGAACTGTCTATTACCAGTTATGATGGAAACTATCCAAAGGCTCCTGTAACAAAAATGCATCCCATCTTCTGGTACATCCTCACCCTTTGAAAGTTTTACAGCTGTTGTCCCAGCTCCCTCCACAGCTCACTGGGAGGGAGACACCTGCAGCCACATCTACTACTAGGTGTTGTTCAGGACTGGAGTCTTTGGGCTCTGCCTTCTATGGCAGAGAAAAGATTTTCAAGACCTTTGAACAGGATGCTCCAGAATTTGCAGGCTGCCCTGGAGATACACAGAATTTTTAAGGAATTTTCTGAACATATTTTCCAATATCTTGTTGCAGGTAAGATTATTTCAGCTCTGAGAGATACCAGGCTTCTAAAGCAAACAATCATCATATTCACTGCAGACCATGGAGAACTTGCTATGGACCACCGGCAGTTCTATAAAATGAGCATGTATGAAGGGAGTTCCCATGTTCCTCTTTTAGTTATGGGGCCAGGCATCAGACAGCAACTGCAAATATCAAATGTGGTATCTCTTGTGGATATTTATCCTACTATGCTTGGTGAGTTGCATCATTTCAAATGGAATTAAAGTTTTTCTCAGTTGCTAATTATTATTGTGCATCTCTATTACAGCTGGAATTAGATCTGCACTTTCTGAAGCAAGTTAGAAGTACCAACATAATCAGAAGTAACATTTTACTTGAGGAATGTGCATTCAGATTGATAGAAAATGCAAAAGGAGATAAAAGAATTAAATAAGGGAGCTAAAGATATTCGTTATCACTGTTACCATCATTGACACAATTACAGAGACAGTTTCCTATCTTACAAATGCAAGTAATATTTTTAACAGATAATTCTGTATGTAGTCAGTCAGACATGCTTTAGAAATCAATAATCCTTACTAGTCTTAATATCTAGCAATTTACTACAGAAAATATTTTGTAAGTACATCCAGAGATGGGTTTAAAGCTCCAGGGACGTTAACTTATTACCTTATCAGAGGAATTTCTAAGGGCCATGTGTAAAAAAATATAAAGACCAGGAAAAAAGAAGAAGCCAAACAAACAACTTTCTAAAGCAATCTCCAAAGTTCTTTATTTAAAAAGTGTCAGGTGTGCATTGCAATTGCCTGAGGGAATCTGGTACAGTAGGTAAAAATGTACTTCTGTAAGTAGGAACCAGTGTAGAATCCTTCTGTATATTTTTTGTTGGTCTTTATGATACGTTTGGAGCTCCAGTGGAAAAGCTGGAGCTATTGAAGGCCTCAGCCTGGAAAATTCTTTTCATTTGAAAAGTCTTCACAGTGGCTCCACTTGATACCTTTAGCAGTGTAGGAATCCAGAAGTCATATCTTCTTTGTATTTTTGCATTTTTTCAGACTTAGTATGCATTTGTTCAAGTTTTTAGACAATACACTGTAGGCTATGGAATTTATATGTTACATATCTTCCTACTGCTAACTCAAACACAGCCTCAAAGTGTATTTATTTACTGGAGCAAGAGCTACAGATTAATGACAGTTTTATGTACTGCAGAAACAAAACAGGAGAAAAGCGGAGATATGTGCTGCTAAAGGGAAAAAGTCACATATAGGCAATCTATATGTACTGGATGTCACTGTAAGAACTTCATAAAGCAGGAGATAAAATACTCCTCCAGTCCTTTGCAAAACGGAAAATGTTGATGACTAAATGCTATGTTCAAATGCCAAGAAGGGTGGTGAAAAGTAGTAGTACTTTCAATACTCCGTTTTTGGGAAGCCCCAAAGTTTATGTAACATAGGTGGGATTCTCAACCATGTTTTCCAGGATATGCCAGAAGATCTTTGTAGACTTCTGATATTGACTTTATCTACAGCTAGAGTCACTTGCCCTGTAAGTTGATGAAGTGGGGCTATCCATGTTGGAGCATCTTCCCAGGACCATCTGGTAGGCTGTAGTGTTTTCTGCATGCACACTACATATCTTCAGCCCTACCAGAGCAGCACAGTTCCTCAGCTGCCCTACCTGAAAGACGGTGATAACTATAATGACCACTTCTTGTGAAGTGTTTTGTTATTCATTGATGAAGAATGCTCGACAAGAACTTAGCATCCTTACTATCAAAGTAAAGGTTATGCCAGGTAGATTCCACATCTGTGTTGCATGTAGAGCTTTTAGGGTTCTTTACATTGATCTATATATCCTACCTGAGGAAGTCAGGGCGGAAGGAAGGGTATCAACTCATGAATAAGAAGATGAAGAAGCAGCAGCTATCACTGGTGGTTTTAACATCAGTTTTAACAAACATCTGTAGGGATTGACACAGTCGAAACTGCATTTGGTCAAGATGATGGGCAGATGATCTCTTAAAGTTCCTTTAAGAGTATTTATTATTTTTTACAGATCTTTCCTGCAGCAGAATTGCTGTTCAAACACCCATAATCTTACATTAGTCTTTTTAAATCAAGATAACGGTATTAGCGTGCTGTGTTTCTCTTTGCTTAGATATAGCAAGAATTCCTGTTCAGCAGAACCTCAGTGGATATTCTCTTATGCCCCTGTTACTTGAAGAGGCAGAAAATGAAGTGTCAACTAGAAAGCCTCGGCCTCCATGGGTACTGAGTGAGTTTCATGGCTGCAATGTGAATTCTTCCACATACATGCTCCGAACGGACACATGGAAGTATATCACATACTCTGATGGCAATTCAGTACTTCCACAACTCTTCGGTGTGTTATAATTTCTTATATCCTAGTTGACTGATTGATTTATCTAAATGTAACTTGGCTCTTAAATGACTTTTTGTTTGTTCTAGACCTATCTGCTGATCCAGATGAATTAGAAAACATTGCCATGAAGTTCCCAGTAGTTGTGCATTCCTTGGACAAAATACTTCGCTCCATAGTAAACTATCCAAAGGTTTCTTCTTCTGTTCAGGAGTATAATAAGAGACAATTTATCAGCTGGAGACAAAGTTTGGGTCAGAATTACTCAAATGTTATTGCCAACCTCAGGTGGCATCAGGACTGGTTAAAGGAACCAAAAAAATATGAGGATGCAATTGACAAGTGGCTCAATCAGAGGCAACACCAATAAATAAATACGCTGTTGACTCTGTGCAAAACAACCCAGTTTTGATACAATGGAGAATATGAAGACATTATGCATTTGCTCTAATAATGCTGTAGTTCAAGTATTAAAATTACAGAGTTATATAAACTATTTAAGGAAAAATGCCCCCCAAATTACAGTTTTGAATTAGAAAGCCAAAGGCATTTCATATTACTAGCCAGCTCACCAAATCTAGATTGTACCAGATGTTGTTACTCTGTAATATCTAAGTATGTAGAAGAAAGATAGTGGATAATTAGTAATTAAATGTATGGAATATTATAGTTTTTTGCAAAAATGAGCAAAGTGTAATCCAATAAAAGCCAACAGGATTTTGCATTTCTACAGACAGATTAAAGGAAGGACTACAAAGTATAGTGTTGTGGGATACTGATTATAATGATATATGCTGGAGCTAACTTTGGATCATGACAGATTTTAAATCTGCAATGAGCATACATACCTCTGCCTTAAAGATTCTGCAGAGGTTAAAACTTAATCAAAAAGGTAACAGCTAGTATTGGTCTGCACATAAATGCAGTTTAGTCAAGCATTTATCGTGTCTGTATTCCTTTTGTACCCCTTGGTGATTTTTCTGCCCTTTAAAGATGTGCCTTCCAATCTCTGGCACTTGGATCTGGTAATTGTAACTTCTTCCTGTTCAAAATTTCCTAATAGACATTATTTGCTGTTCAGTGAACATGTTTAAAAGTGGAGAGAAAAATACTACTGTTTTGGGGTTTGTTTGTTTGTTTGTTTGTTTTTTTAAGGAAAAAAAATAAAAGTGACTAGAACTGTTCTCTGAATAGTTCCCAGTGTGATTTGGGTAGCGTAAGACAAAAATGTATTGAATAAATGCCCATTCTGCCATTTACATCCTGCAAATACATGTCATGAATGAATGCAAAAGTAGAACCTGAAATACATACAGAGGGAATACAATTGTATCTTGAAAAAAAAAAGGATAAAAAGGACTTTTTTGCATTTTTCCAGGTATGCGACAAAAACAAGGCAGTTTTGGAAATGAGAAAGTTTAGCTAATAACTCCTGTTTAATTAAATGCATACTTGTAGCAGCACTTGCATTTGCTCATTCTTGAATGCAGTTGTTGCTGCTATAGTAACAACTCAGAATGACATTATACTTTATACCTAAATGTTATCTGGAATCCATAATGAAATACACAGGAGCAACAGCAAGCTAGTAGAAGTAAACATGAAAAATGCATGTACTTTTTGATGGCTGAGCACTGTATATTCATTTTGTAAACTGCTTGCTAAGGTATAATTAGGTATATATTTATGTATATTTTAGCTATATTTTTGCAGTCACAGAATAGGAAGACTAATCTTGCACTACTAACAGCTATGTTAGCTTTTTCTCCTCCTTTTCTTTTTTGAGCAAAGAACAAATTAAACGTGCCAATATACCTTTAAGATCTGCAATTGAAAATGATTAAATTAAGTGATCACATTACTCTCCAGAGTCCTGGACAGAATGCAGTATTTGCTGTTCAAAATACAGCAAAATAAACTTGTCATAAGCCTTTACTGTGTGTGTGCACCTTTTAAATGACTGAATGGTTAAAGAAATTACGAGGAAAAAGTGTGCTGGGTTTTGTGGTCATAATGTTATCTTTCTCTAAGACTTGAGCCTTTGAAGTGCACTTTTCGATAAACATTAGGCCCACAAAAGGGCAGTTTGCAATACTCTGAAGTGGCTGCAGAAATTAAAAAAATACTTCCTACCTCAATTCCTTGCAACAACTTCCTCTGTCACAGGCTGCCCTGTAAAGTCCGGTTAATAGCAGCAGTTTTCCAGATAATTAAGGGAAGGCCAGTGATATGCTGGCTAGGGCAGCAAAACTAGAATTTCAGGAGGTCAGTGCCTTCCATGAGGCGGTTTGGTGGAACGTGAGCCCACTCACACAAGACTGCGTCAGTTTGCAACACTGAGCAACCTACCGGGTTTGGTTCAGAGATTAACTGGTTTGAGCTGCAAACAGATATAGTTAATAATGTGGAAATATTCCACATTGCTACTCCCTCTTCCACCTGGTAATGCATCTGCTCTATAATAACACAAGTTAATTGAGGTTTGCAGCACTTAAGTATTGGTGAGCCAAGAAAGGAAAAAAAAAAAAACTGTTCTTTGATCACGCTGAAATTGTGCAATATTAATACTGAAGAGAAACTATGTTCAAGTGTATTTAATGTGTGTAAACTAGATATAGCTGGGTTATCAGAGCTTAATGAAGTTTACCTTAAGACTCCTGAAGATACAGGTCTGATGAGCTTTTGAACCCTGTGATTCCCTTCAAGAACTCTGCAAGGGCAGGAGAGGTACCAGTGGACTGAAGGATAGGAATAGGAATTATTTTTGTAAATACAAGGTCTTAGAGAATACTGGAGTACTAAGAAACCGCCAGTGTGAATATGCAAGCAAATCACATCAAAAGTATCAGCAGCTGCTTTTGTCAGGATAACTAGACTACTCGGTGGGAAAGAAGCAGTAGATATATCTAGACTTTGAATGCAGCTTTAGACAAAGGTCTAGCTTTTAAACAAGCTGCAGAAATACTGTCTAGATAAAAGTACTGCAAGTTAGGTGCACAAGTTAGTAGATACTCAAAAAGTGGGAAGGTGGCTCAAATAGTCCTTGATGAAATTTGATGTAGTCCTGTTGGGTGTTTTTTATAAGCAATTTGAATGCAGGGGTATACATCATGCTCATTAAATACATGAAAATGCAACCTGGAAGAGTCATAAGCGGTCCTGAAAAGCAAAATAGTTCAGCTGGAAGAAAAAAAAAAAAAGTGATCTGAAATCAAGCATTTGTAATTTGTAAACTGTACAAATTGTGATTCATAACATTTGTAAAATTCAAAATGATTTTTCAAATTTGTCTGCTTGACTTCAGATCATTCAACAGATCACAGTAAAAAGGAAAAAATAGAATTGTGAAAAACTGCCTAAGCTGCTGTGTTGTGCAAAAAAAAATTAAAAAAGCCCAGAGATTTTAGTGAGCCAGAAGCTGAATATGAATCAATAGTATGATGTGATGATGAGAGTCAAGTGTCATTCTAGGATGACTTACAGGAGTTTTATATGTAAGATACAAGAGGTAATTATTTCATTCTACTTAACACTAGTGAATCCTTACAGTATTAACTCTAGTTTTTGGCTGTGCATTTAAGACAATCAAGCAGTAAGACAAGTAAACAGACGAGAAGGAAATAATTCAAATAAGGACATGCAAATCATATTAGAGTTGTTTCTACCATCAGAGGGAAACCTTGACAAGTCCTCAAATATGAATAAGGCTTATGTAAGAAGATGACAAATCCTTGTTAACAAGCGTGGAAAAAGAAAACTGTTCTTTTTTTTTCCAGAGAGGGCTGTTTTGCTGACCTATCTGGATTTTTTTTTTCACTACAAGGATAGTTTAACATTAAAACAAACTATCTAGAGTAGCTATGGAAACTCTATCCCTGGGATTCATTAAAAAATAGTTGGAAAAAAAATACTTGCAGAGTTGTGAATGCTCAAGGCCAGCAGGATGCGAATCAGACGTGAACCCCTGACAGCGGCAGGAGCCAGGAAGCCGGGTGTCCCACACTGCGAGGTGAGGGGCTCAGGGAGAGCTTCCAATCTCTGACTGTGGGCTCTATCCAGGCTTCCATCTCTTGCTGTTATCTGCTCAGAAATTTAGTAATTTGCATATGTATGAACTGTCTTCAATGTATCAATAGTACTGATGTGCATATGCTACTAGCTATAAACATTAAGCCTGTTTATATTTGTTGCGCTCTACAGAAATTGAACCCTTCTACCTCGAAGAAAAATCTAAGTTTAGCTTTTAAATTCATTTGCAGTGACAGTGTGTGAAAACATACTGAGCTGAAGAGGGTACAGCTGAAATCTCGAACAGGTGGATCTAAATAAGAAGGAAATAGTCTCAGTATACTACTTGCCCCTCCTTACAAGAAGGCAGGAGTAGATCCAAAAATACTTTAAAGCCTTGTGCTCTGCAAGGCTCTGTGTATGGTCTGTGCAAGGACACGCACGTACACGCCACTGCAATATGCCCTTTCAGTCTGTCAAGATGCTTAAAAAACGCAAGGATTGTGACCAGCCTGCCTGAAACAAACTGATGGCGACTGTACTCATAGTGAGTAAAAACAAAACAAGCAGCAAATCCTTGGGATCCTGACTGGTTTTATTTTAAAATGAGGTATCATAAAAATTCACAAAGTACGACCAAAATACCCAGAGCGCCGTGTAAATACGACAAATAGCAGGGCTTTGAAAGGGAAACGTTGGGATAGTTTGTGTAGCAACAGCCATCCTGCCGCCTCTTCCCTGTTCTCCTCTGAAAGCATTTGACAGGAGTATGCATCAAACAAGTTAAAAAAAACGGCAACAACCACCCTCTCAAGACAGTCCACGCCAGAGGAACACAGGCTCCGACACACCGCAGATAAAACGCGTGGTACCGCACGACGCCAGCCTGGTGCAGACAGCTCCGTGCCGCGGTCCCACACTGACGCGGCGCCCGGCACCGGCCCGGCCTGCGGCCGCCCCGCCGAGCCCCGCTGCTGCCCACGATGCGCAGCGCGGCCGGCACCTCCCGCGGGCCGCGGGCGCGGTGGGCGCCGCGGCGAGGCCGAGCTCGAGCCACGAGCGCGACGGCAGCCGCGTGAGCTGCAGCGCTCGCGTGGCCTGCAGCCCGCCCAGCCCCGCCGCCTGGTGCCCGCGGGCTGCCCACGAGAGGTTGCGGGTGCCGCCCGGCTCGCGGAGGGGCTGCCCAGGGCCAAGGGCTCCTCCATGGCCCCGGGAGAGGCGGCGGCGCCGCCGGGAGCCTCCCGCCGGGCGCAAAGTTTGGCGGCAGCGGCCCCCGCGCCTTTATAGGCCGCGCTCCTGCGGTGGATCTGCGGCTGCGCGCCGCAGCGGCTCGTGCTTTGCTGTTTTTTACTTCTCTGTTTCTCCCGCCCCAAGCAGATTTTGTAGATGAGAGAAGGCGCTGGTGGAGGCCCGCTCCGGGGAGGAGCGGTGCTTGGCTGCTGGGGATGAGCGTGTCCTCATCCCTCTGCTCATCGCCGCCGCTTCCACCGGAGGGCACTTGGCGTGCAGCAGCGCGGGGAAGTGGCTCAGGGTGCGCGGGAGACGGAGAACTCCTCAGAAATTATCAGGAAAAAAACCCCTAACTAATTAGGAAATCCTCCTAGGGATTCGACGAGGGGGAGGGAAGAATGTAAGGATAGGTTTCCTATTTTTAATCAAAATGTTTTAAATTCAGCTGGTAGACACAGTTCTAACTTTGGTTCATTCCAGGAATTAAAACCGTGCTTTCCCCATACTTTGATAACTAAGTAGCTTGCAAAAATTCTGTCGTTTTTTCCACGTTTGTTTCAAGCGGTTAACCTTTTTATCAGGTCTCCTAAATTCAGGAATTAAGTTGTGCTTGGTAAGTCACATTTTGCTAACTAGGTAACCTAGGGCAAAAAATCATTTAAATGTATATATTCCGTGTTCTAAAGCCACGTGCTTTTGAGGATGGACAGCCACACACCTGGGGCAGGATGGAGGGGGCGGGGAAAAGCCACCCTGCCTCACCACATGTCCCGAGTCACGGAATCGCCGTGCTGGCCGCCACGCTGAACCTGCGCTACCCGGCGGCTGAACGCGCCTCGCACGGCGCCCCCGCGCGGCGGGCACGGAGCGGGAAGGCCCCGCACCCGCCCGCCCGTGCGGCGGACCGCGCCGCTACGCCGCCAGGCGGCCGTTACGCCACCGAGCGGCCGTTACGCCACCGAGCGGCCGTTACGCCCCCGGCGCGGCCGTTACGCGCGCGCGGCGCCCGCCGGGAGCTGTAGTCTCGCCCCTGCCGGCCGCGGTAGGTGGGGAGAACCGCGGGGGCGGGCCGTTCGCTGCGGCAGGCCCTGGCCGTCTGCTGCCGTCCGGTGCGGTCGGGTCTGGTCGGGTCCGGGTGTTCGTTCTACCTCTGTGTCGTTGTTTAGCTCGGCGCGGCCCGGCCCGGCCCAGCTCGGCTCGGCCCAGCTCGGCTCGGCTCGGATTGCGCGGTGGTTCCGTGCGGCTCTGGGCAGCGGGAACCCCCCGATGCCGACAGGGCCTGGCGCTGGATCTGGCGCTGCCGCCCCGCTCTGCCGGGATGCGGTGAGGCCTGCACGAGCGGCCCTGCTCCCTGTGCCCTGTTTGCACAGTTTAGCCTGGTTACTCGCCTGGAAACAGCACGGTCAAGCAGAATGGATTTCAACTTGGTTCACTTTGCGTAGCACACGATGGGAACTCCTGTTCCCAAGGAGCCCTGGGAGAGCAAGCAAATAAAATGCCAGTTCCGTGTGATTTTACTAGGTGACCTTTTACCAGCTGAGCGCTAGGCCTCCGCCAGCATCGCGCGGTTGCAGGCACGGAGGGCAGCAGGTCCCTGCAGTAGGCTGCTGCCGGGAGAGGCAGTGCAGCCCGAACGACGTCGTGCCCGGGAGCTGCCTCACGGAGATGCATGTGAAAAGCAGCTCGGAGGGCACGAGGGCTCCTCATGAGGCCCTCCTGCCACCCCCAGGCTGGGAAGGGAGCTGTAGGCAAGGAGCTGCTGTCCGCTCTCTCCTGAGCGTTCAGTTTCTATTTGAACCCCCCCTCCTTTTTTTTTAGTGGTTTCCAAATATACTTCCACCCCAAGGATGAGAAGCTTGCAATAGGCAGTCTAGTTGCAGGCTTTTCTTGCTACTGACTTTTAATTTCTCCTCTTTCCCAAGTGAAAGCAGTCTCCTGCCACAGTGTTTCAACTTGGTACTGCACTGACAAGTAGGTGCTGTCTTGCGGGTGTTGTTTTGGTTTGGTTGGGGCTGTGCTTATTTTCCAGTAGATAAGTGTTTAACCTTTCACATCTCAGCGTACCTGCAAAATGAAGCAGTTTGCTGTTGATACCTATTCCTGTTAATAGATGTGGAGTGCACAGCACACCAACAGCCTCAGCCAGGCTTCAGTCTTGGGTGGCTGCATAGTAAGTATGTGTATAGAAATGCAGGCTGCCTGTAGAAAAATCTCTACTACGTGAACAGGGAATTTGGTGCTAAGTGTTATTTCAGTACTGCTCAGGACATATTTACATATCTATATGTGTAGCTTTTTTATTGGTGTCTTCACAAAAATGTTTCTAGGTACAGGCACCGGTGTTTTAAGATCTTGGCCAAGCTGGGAAGTTTCAACAGAGTTATTCAAAAGTAGTAAAACTATAGATGGTTAAATATAAAGATATAGATAGTATAAAGTGATAATAAAAAAATCTCTTGATTAGATTGCTCCATACTGTGCTTGTGTTCTAAATAATATTTAAAAAGGTGAATGTTTTAGTGGATAGTTTTTTGAGTTTGAAAACCAGTATTTTGCTTTCTAGGTAAGATTTGGCAGAGAGCCTTTATCTATAATATAAGGAATCTGAACTTACTTATTTATTTGATTTATGCATAATCAACTCTAGCTGGCCTTGAAAATACCATGCTGTTGTTTATATGACCTCTTATTCAGAAACATGCAGTCTTTGGGCAGGCATACTCATGGGGACTTAATAAATGGCTTCAAAACATGGTTTTCAATGCCTGTGCCTCACGCAGTGGGAGGCAGTGCTGAAGTGTTGCTTGCAAAGAGCAAAGCAGTACATCCAACTCGGAGCTGGGCCTCCCCCTTATCAGGGCAGCTCCAGGTCCTGTCCTGGCTTTATCAGCCCTGGCACAGTTCACCCCGGCAGTGCTGAGCCTTGCGTAAAGGCTGCCTTTCCCTACACTCTTGGGGCTAGCCCCACTATCTGGCAAGGTAAAAAAAAAGCTTTTTACGTAAAGAAGCGCTTTGATAAAAGCTGCTACGCGCCTGAACAAAGCAGGCCTTGGTGTTGTGGCAATGCTGAAGAGAGCCGATGCTGGAGCTCATTATGCTCGACCTGGTTATTCTGAGCCTTCATTTCTTCATGTGTTTCCTCATCTCTCTTGTGATCTGGTATGGATCCAAGGTATGGTGTGTGGCTTGCTGCGTGACCGAAAAGCTCCACTATTCTTTGTAGCTCTTTGCAACTTGCGTGTATCTATCTGCAGATCCTCTTATATCTCAGGGTGTGCAAAGATATTTTTTTCTAGCCTGATTTCCTGGGGAGGTGATGATAATGGGGTTGTGCTACGAGTGTGGCGTGCATCTACGGGGAGTTCTATGGTAACCGGAACATAGCACCTAACTATGCTGTAGTGGAACTGTAAGCACATTTGGGAGGCAGATTAAAAGTCTCAAAGACAAGACGTTTGTTCCGACTCTGTGACAAAAGAGGGAGACTTGTTTATGCTCCCCCTTATTGAAAGGCAGAGTCCATTAGACATTTGAAATAAATCAGGGGAGGAAGGGAAAGCTAGAATACATTTGCTAAAAAGCCCCAATTAGAGACAGCTTCTTGCGGAACGATTTTTTTTCCCTTTTTGCAGCCATTATGTTTTTAATTTTTATCAAGTTATATCCATTTGTATTTTTAGCCATAATATTAGTTAAACAATACTGGATTTAGATGTAAATATTATTTACATTTACAGCAAATGCTGTATTTTGCATTTAGCATCCTTCCATTTGTTTACATATAGGTTTTGAGAGGAGATGGTAATTAAAGTGTAAATAAACAAATACTTAGAAACTGCCTTTCTCTGGCTCAGATATCTGTCTGCAACAGTTAGTATTTCCAGTTGCCGTTCTGTTAATGAAATCTAGAGGAAACGGCCACAAACCGAAACACTAAAAGTTCCGCAGGAACTTAAGGAAAATATTTTTTACCAGTGAGGGTGACAGAGCACTGGAACAGGCTGCCCAGAGAGGCTGTGGAGTCTCCTTCTCTGGAGATCTTCAAAACCCGCTTGGACGCAGTCCTGTGCCACGTGCTCTAGGTGTCCCTGCGTGTGCAGGGCGGTTGGACTAGATGACCTCTAGAGGTCCCATCCAACCTTAAGGATTCTATGTGGCTCTTTGGCTAAACCTTGTTATCAAATTCCTGTGCTTTGTTTCAGGTGCATATTGGTAATTTTATGAAGACTTATTTTCCTTTCATGTTGCATGTTAGATGGATAGTGGCTTTTCTGTGATAAAGGCACACATTCTATATGTAGTTATCCAAACATGAATTCATAAACATAAAGTGTCTTATTTGTGTGTTTTAAGGACAAGGACTTGCACAACGTGAGCAAAGGAACAGTTGAAATGGAGCGTGATGCTCTTGTGTATATTGGTAAAGAAGATGACATAAAAAAGTCCCAAAGAATAACCACCAAGGTCAATGGCAGAGAAGTTGTTGTTTTCCACCATGAAGGGAAATTTTATGCTATGGATGCTCGCTGCTACCGTAAGATATTTGCACATCTGATCTTGATGTTGTAACAAGTGTGAAATTTGTTACATAAATTAATATCATTCTCTACTGTGTTTTAGATGCAGGAGGTCCTTTACATCTTGGAGATATAGAGGTATGTAAGCATAATAAAAATAATGCATGTAAATATATTCATTTGATATCTAATGCATTTTTGAATAATTTAATCTGAAAATAACATTGAAAGAAATGGGCATTTATGTAAGAATATTTCCTATCAGTCTGTTTAAGCTGATACTTTTTACATGTTTATATCTCAAGAAGCTAAAATGGAGTGGCTCACTTTTTCACTCTGCTTTATTTTTTCCCTTTTTCAGGATATCAATGGTCAATCATGTATTATTTGTCCTTGGCATCAGTATAAAATTACTTTGGAAACAGGAGAAGGATTATATCAAGCCATAAACCCTTTGGAACCATCACCAACACCACGATGGCTATCAAAAGGAGTGAAACAAAGGATTCATAAAGTTACTGTAGACAACGGAAATATTTATGTGAGTCGTCCAGATTTGTCTGTAAGCTTTGACTCGGACTATTATGCTGACAAGTACAAAAGTAATGGTGATTTCACTGCGGAAAAATAAAGCAAATCGCAAGTAGCAGAACAAGCAGTGGACATAAAGTGGAATCCTGGTGAATGAAGAATCATTGCATCAAATGAAATTATAAAGTGGCTGTAAAGATTGTTTCTGGATAAAATTCTAATGGTAATGTTATGTTAAAGCATTAAATAATGTAGAAATGATAAATATAGAGGCTCCTAACTTCTCAGAATCCCCTGATCTTGTGCTGGTGAAGTGTTTTTCTCTTGCCTTTCAAAAAGACTTATGACTGCTTCATAATATTTGACATTTCAAAAATCTTATTTTGCTAGTATTCTTCTATTTTTTAGAAGGCAGGGTAGTATAGAGTTCCTACTGCTTATAAAACACATTGAAAAGTTTAAGTTAAATAGTCTGGTATAAAGGTTATATTTATATATTTAACAGTTTATACTTACAGTGCCTTCTGTATAAGTGACAGATTGAAATTTTAAACTTTCTAGATAGGTGAGTAATTTCTGACCTTTATTAATCTAAAGAGCCAGATTTTCACAAAGAGAAATACAGTATGTGAGCGTATTTTAACGTGCTTTTAATGTGCTTCTCTACCTATTTATATGTCATTACTGTGGTTCCATAGAAGTACTTCTTCTTCCTCACTGAACTCTTTTAATAGTATATCATCTAATGTTGCTAGTACTTGTCACGCATAATTCATTCTTCCAGATTCTGTTGCTGGGTAAGAAAGAAGCTTTCATGTAGAAAGATTTGCTATATCATGTAGCGGTTCTTCCTTTTTCTTGTTTGGTTGGTATGTGTGCATGGGTGTTTTAAAAAAAAAAAAAAACTTAAACACATTATTATATGTTCATTTTTTTAAAAAATATACTTTCTATTTAGATCTAAAGCTTGGTTTCTTCATGTGAGTTCACTGTAAAATATCAGGTCTATTCTGATAAGCCTACACTCAGGATAAAGTTGCCCTCTGTGTTGTCTTGCATGAAGAGTGGGCTGCGGGCTGAGACGTGGTAGACCCTCCTCCCTGCTCCATGCAGCCAAGAGTGCTGCTTTCAAGTTCACAGGAAAAATTCTGTGATGGCTTAGCCCGGAGTGCTTGTCCTGTTTATCTGTTAACATGGCTGCATCCTGGCTCCAGGCTGCATTTTTGATGTTCTATAGGCTATTTGCAGAAATTCTGTCTTACTCAGGTTCAGTGTCAAGCTAATTGGTCTTCATGTATGAGTTTCTCCCATTCATTCCTTGGATTGTCTTAATATATGTGAATAATAAGTAGGTCCATGTTAAAATCACTTTTTATTTAAGTATATATTTATAAATAATGAGGAGCAGAGGAATACATCTGCACTCGATTCATCACAATGAAAAAAGCAAAGCATGGTATCAGTTTATATCACTATATGAAGTGATACATCATGTTTTCATTTAGAAGTCTGCATCTGATTGTGTCCCTTTGCACGGCTTTCATTGTCAGTAGAGAGAAATTGAGAACTTAATGGCTGCCTGCTTCTAAACTTAAAGGTAAATCTGACCTATTGTAATTTATTTTAGAACTATGCCATAGAAATATGTTCCTTTCTCTCTTCTCATTGACTGTTAATTCATGGTGCTGAGTAATTCATGTGTAAATGCGTGCCTTCTGTCAGATGAATCACATCTTGCTCATCTGCTAGAAACTGCTGTTACTTACTGACCAGTTTTGCATATTTTTCTTTCTTACCCTTCTCGCAGCCAAATGTAGGTGATAGGAGGGGAAAGAAGTGGATAGAGGTGTGGTGAAGTGATACAGCTGCTACTGCGAAGGACCTGGAACATATATTGCTCTGAGTCATGCTGAGGGAAAGGGAATAGTGCTTCCCTTTCTTACCTTCTACTTCACCTAATTTAACTGATGATGAAATGTAAATGTTAATATCAGTTGATCCTTCTAACTTCTTTTCAAGCAGTTCTTTTGCTTTTCCAGGGTCAAGTACAAACAGGTTATTCAAAGACAGGCCTTATTGCTGCTTGTAAATGAACTGCCTTGATTTGCGTTAACACCCAAGATATTGACACATTCTGTCCCCATTCAAGTAAATGGATCATGTTTTTATGATGCTGTATACTTAATATATTGGAAAAAACCCTATTCTTACTTAGCACAGATGGCTCTAGGGAAATAACATGCTTTTGTCACCTGCTGTTTTGGCCCAGGAAAGCCTAGAGGATCAGTACAGTGGTAGCTCTAATTGTTTAATGTCTTTCAGTGTTCCTAGCTCTGTACTAGCTCAGCACCCAGGAACCTGACCCTATCATCCAAATTTTAAAAAGTAGTAGGTGTTCAGGATGCTTGGCACCTCCCAGGAGACTGTGTCACCTTGCAGTGCTCACTGTATTTTCCATGAGACTCAGCATCCAAAGAAAACCTGAAGCTTGCTGTCAGAAAAAGGTGCACCTTGTACCCTTTCAGTGACGCAGGTGTTCATGTGAATTTTTATTAGAAGGTTAGAGCATGGAGGGCTTCATAGAGAATGTGCCAAGAAGAAATAGTGCTTGAACTTAACTAAACTCATGTTTTTTTTTTCTAAATAACACTGATAACTAGATAATGTAAGGACAATAGGCTTATTAGAAATGCCAACCTCTGTATTCATGTTTAATCACAGTGGGCTTTTCTGCCACCTGGGCAGTATTAGCTGTAACAGAAAAAAAAATCTGTTCACTTCTGTGGACAGCTTTTACAAGATGCTTCTTTGATGACCCACACTGGCAGTGTTAGTCTGCTTTGTTTCCGTGCTTTTACTCCATCCACACCTATTCTCTTAGGGTAACTTAAGAGGTTCCTGCACTTCTCAGTGGTCTATGCCAGGTGAAATGTCCCTGTTTTCTCACATATTACCTGCTTTGTGTGCTGAATGCTTAATTTTTAGTAGAACTATTTATATTCATACACCATCTGGAATAGAGGAAGGTGGTGCTTTTTGTCCATTACTGTTGTCTCTACAAACAACCTTCAGCTTGAAGCTTCACAGGAAGTATGGCTCCTCATATTCTTTCTGTTATTATTATAGAGGAGCCTGACATGTTATCCTACAAACAAATGGTATCTGAACATACTGAAGAAAATCCAACTAATTATTCTGTGTAATTCTCGTCTAAGGTAAAAGGAAAGCTCAAATAACTACAGCTGGATCCAGAAAGGGCCTTACTTAGAAACGCAAAGCTGAATTTAAGCCCAAGCTTGTTCAGCTGTTCTTGTTAGTCCAGCATTGCAGGTGTGGTGGGAGGAGAGGGAGCTGGACTCCATCCGAGGAAAACGCACTCTGCAGGGAACAGGAACAACAAAGATTTCCACATTCTGCTACCCAGCCCTTGAGCTCTGTATGGAGCAAGCAATGTTCTGCAGGGCAAGATATGGTCATGGTTGCACCAGCATCTTTTTGTTTTCAGGTAGCACATAAATTTGTAGTTGGAGCCAAGATGCCTGGAATTCCAGCTCGGCTGTCACTTGCTCTGAAAACGGCCATGTTCCTGCTTGTGAGCTGTGCAAGGAAGGGTTGCCAGATCCCCATAGCACTGAGGAGGCTGAGGATTAAACTTCAGCAGGAATCTCCAACTTCTGTTTGTGAATAGTTACACACACTTTGTGAAACTGAAGCAGAAATTGTACTGAAAACAGAACAAAATAATTTAAAATTGTTTTCTGGCATTTGCCCAAATGCTGTCTCTATCTTGCCTCATTAGCAAATAGAGTCCAAAATTCCTTCAGACTAAACAAAATAAATCTGATTTCCTGTGTTTTTATGTTAAAGAGATAGAAAAACAGAATGGTTCTAACTCCCTTTCCTGAGATCTTACATAAGGAACACAACTTGCTCTCTGCAAAGGGCAGCAGTTACATTATTTCACTGTAATAATTTGCTTTTCCATTACTTAATGAATAACATATTTAGCCACTTATAGGTAGTAGGCTGAGTGCCAGGAAGTTGATGAACTCCCCCTGAGCCCGAGTTTCCAGAGCTCTTCCCAGAACTCTGGGAAGCATACTCAGAAGGGATAGTGTACTCCCTCGCAGGCTAATCACTATCAGTGAATCCAGTCAAGCAACAAGGTAAGTTGACATTCAGATGCCTTCTGCTACAATTATATTGACTTAAGTAGCTGCCAACATTGGGAACAAAGCTAGCAATGTGTGTGGATAGTCTAGGCAGTCCTTAGAAGACTGGCCTGAGTGTGTTTCACAGAGAGCTCTTTGATAGCTGTGTGGCAAGGCTAGGTAAAGTACAGCGGTAGTACTGCTTGGGGACCTGCTCAAGGGGTGCCTCGTGGTTATCTGGATCTGTCACTAGGCAGGTAATGGAGGAGGATTAACTTCCCACCACTCCCATAAGTCCCAGGCCAAAGGAATGCAATGGGGACAAACCCTAGTAAGGCTTTAGGCCTGTTTGCTTGTTCAGAGTAGTTCCAGGTGAAATAGAGCACAACTTGAACTTGGGACCTTTGACAAACCCTTTGTGTTTAAAGTAAGACAGGCTGCTGCAACTTGTCGTTTGTACCTCGAGAGCAATATGAGCATTAGTGAGCATGAACACCACTAACAGCGTCACTGCCGCCATCTCCCACTTCCCTCGAGCCAAGGAACCAAAACAATAGAGGGCAATATGCCAGCGAGGCAACAAAGTTAAGGTTGCTAATATGAAACAGGAGGAACTGAGTTTCCAAAACAAGCAATCCTGTTGCAGCTTCAAAGCAGTGCCTTTTTATGAAAGCATGACTAATCAATAATTCCTTGCAACATGGCTTTCATATTGCTGTGGAATACATTTTTAACTGTATTAGTATCCCACTGTATAAATATATATACACACAACTAGGGTTATCAGCTTCAATAGCAGTGTCTCATACCATCTCTCTTCAAATGGAAAACCAAAACCAAAATGCTGAAGTTAGGAGCAGGACTTCTGGAGCAACAAAAGGGCCTAAAAGATGTTTATGGAATGTAACAAAAATTAGGAATCACAGAACTGATTGCTTATTATTACTTGCTGATACAAAGGCAACTTTTATTAAGGTCAATAGGTGAATAAAGACAAAAACACACTTTTTTTTTTTCTTTTTAGGATTAAAGTCCTAATGTCCATTAGTTTACCTGTGGACTTAAATGTTTAATATTCTTTGTCAGAACTAGTGAGGATTTCATTTTATATTGATTACTCTGTATGTAATCCATATCATATACACAATGTATGCCTTTGGGACAGGAAGACTGTAGCATATACATTTTCTCTGAAATAATATCACAATTTTCTAGCAAGATAAAAGGATAATGATCTCCATTGTTCCTGACAAATAAGGCAAAAATTAACCGTGCTTGTTAATTTTAGTCCCGTAACTGAATCAAGATACTGAAAGTCTGTTTTTCCAGACAATGACATAACGTAACAGTTCTTTTATAAGATGAAAGAACTTCCTTCATGGTGGTTTCAGGTGAGCACTCTTTACTTACAAATCATAACATACCATCTCAAGAAAATGAGAAATATATGATCAGTCATTGCCAATTTCACTTTTTTCAAGTGATTTTTTTAAGAAAACAGCAAGCCAAAAGCTCTTTAACAGTAACTGGGATTTTTTTCCCCATAGGTAATAAACTTATATACAAGTTTTAAGTGACCCGGTGCTACATACATTTGAGACAAAAGTCCTTTTGACGTTATCAGTGTTTATAGGTCCTATATCCCAAACCTATGCTATGGCCTCAGTGATACAGACTTGAGAATGTCTCTACATCCTCAATTCTTCCTACTCTGGGATATAGAGAAGTAACTTGGAGAAAGAAGGTAGATGGGAACCAGAAATTTAAGTGCTGATCGGTAAGCCCTTTTTTTTCCCAATATCTTAGTAACTTCCAAGTCTTATCCAGGCTTTCAGTTTCATGGAACTTAATTTCAGTTCTTTGCAAGTGAAAAGCTAAGCATAGTATCATTCCTACATTACTTTGATGCAGAGTGTTGTAGAATGAATTGCCCTCTGCAGATTCAGGGAGAGATAGCATTTTGTGCAGTCACAAACACAGCCTGGCTTTATTGAAAAACCTGCTTGTTCAGAATGCCAGAAGCTGCTGTCTCTTGGCAGAAAAGTTAACAGATCTTAATCAATGTGTACAATGAACAATTACAACTGAAGTCAGTCAGCAAAATGCCTCTCATGCTCAATCTGTTGAACTTTTATTCTAAAAACCTTCTCCAAAAATATAAAACCATGAAGATGCAGGTGTGCATGGCCAAAAAGGGAGGGGGAAAGAACAGAAAAAATAGACAAGATTACATCAACTGATGCTACTGTAACAGAAAGACTGGGAAGACTTAAATTAACATTGAAAACTAATGAACAAGAAATAACAGCATGAGATCCATTGTAACATTTTAAAATCAGTCTGCTCATGTTTTCCTTTTATATTTAATTTTCCAGTCTGCATTTTCCAGTAATAATGTTCATTATTGTATTTTCATTTTTAGACATTATTTTTAATAATCAGAAGATACTTCAGAAACAAGTTTTGATATCATTTATGGTATTACATAAGTGGTCTTCCTTCTAAAATATCAAAAATGTCATTTAAGCTATATTCAAGGCACCTCAAAAATTCCCGTAGTTCTTCATCTAAATAGCTAGTTGCATTACACCCTAACCAGGTGTCTGACACGTGATATCCAATTCCAAAGCCATCTGATACTACTGGACCAAATCCACCAAGATTAACTGCAGGACTCTGTAATGTACTAGTTGAAATTACATTATGATTTATTTTCTGGTAGGCGGTGTCAAGAAAGAAATCAGGCGTAGGTTCACCTCTGGACACGGCAAGATGTTTCAAGGCAAATAAATGGCGATCAAATCCATTCCCTAAAAAAACAAAATGCATTGCCTGTTTCAATGCCAGAAACTATGCATTTTACTAATTATAATGCAGTATTATTCAGAGATTTTCTTAACCTATAGGAAGCAAATACAAAAGCTACAATAGCTAGAAATGGTACTTTTGCACTCTGATATTTCCTTTAGTATACCAGATTAATAAAATACCTAGGTTAATAATTTTGAGCATTTTAGTTGTAGTGACATACCTGACAGATGTGATCTTGCACCTTTGTTAAGGCAATACAACTTCAATGGAACTCAACACAATGTAATTATTCAACATCAAATTTCATTTGTATGGATGCCTGATTTAGATATCCAGATCTGAAAGTTCAGGTTTCATAATGGGAACATAAATTTACATAACCCCCTCCTCCTAGCTATTGTACTAATGTGCCTTTTTTTTCTGCTCCTGCGTTTACAAAGGCAACAGATTAAAACAAATGTAATTTTCCACATCTTTTGGATAGATGTTCTGAAAAGCTAAGAGATGCATGCAATTCTTCTCAGTGGGCATCTGGTTAGGAGAGCTGAATAAAGTATTCTGCAGTTATCTCTGTGAGCCCCAGTATGCCGTAAGAATCACTTTTTTTGTGGGTGCGTGCAAGAAAGTAAGGTTATTTTCAAATGGATCATTGTTTGGGCGTGGCTTTATTCTGCAATAACATCTACCTGTAGAGCTGTTGAGGACCTAACTGATTAAACAGCTGGTGAGTAGCTCCCCTACACTATACAGCTAAGTACTTTTTAAAGATACAAAAACAAACATGCATTGGATTGCCCCTCCTCAAATTAATATTCTAATAAAAATACTGTGTGCAAATAGAAACAACTTTCAATTCTAATCCTCATGTAGCATTCTAAAGAGACCTAAAAAGGAGCTATATATGGAAACTAATGTCTTTTCTCATTTTCACTTAAAATAAGTGTCTGAAACTGTAAAGGAGCGAGTACAGATTCTGCATGCTAGGGTAGACAATTGAAGTCTTATCATCAAAAAATACACAGCCACTGAAATGAGACAAGGAGACAGCACTGAAAGATTGATGATTCGGAATCAGAGGAATTTTTCATTAGACTCTAAAAACGACCCTTCTTGGTAACAGTTAGAAGAGAGCAATATAAACAAGGAGTTCTGGGATTTAAGGTCTCTAGCTTGATATGTTAATATATAACAGAGATAGAAGAGAAATGAACACTGTTTAAATCTGCTAGGGAATAAGGGCTGACATTCTTATTTTTGTTTGTTTTAGGTAAAATACACCCTTCATGAAACACAACTACCAAATTTCCAAACAGATTACAGAGCAGCCAAATAGGTATAACACTGACTCTTAAAGCATCTTTTATAGTTTTTAAAAGCAAGGACTGAGATCTAGATATCCCCCTTTAGTGAGTCTTGGGAGGCCTTCAAACACCAAGAGCATCAGAAAACATTAATACAATTTAAAAAACCTCATTGGCATGGAACTAACCTAAGGCAGCTTCCATTTGCAATCGTCTATGATACTTGGAACATTCATCAATCATATTTCTCAGTTCTGCTACACTGTGTTTACCTCTTCCTTCAACAATGGCCTGTGAACACTGTTTTGTGAGCATAGATGTGGGTCGAATGGTTTCCGTGCGTCCGTGTTTGAAAGCAGCAGTACTGCATGCTTCATAGGAAGGAACGACTTTTCCAAACTGTCGATAAAAAGTAATCTGACATGCAAGCTGAAAGATAGCATCGGGACTCATCCTCTGTTTTACAATATAGTCTTTCCCAAACTTTCTGAACTGAAACCTTTTCATGGACATTTTCTTCTTTCTTTCATCAAACTTCTCATGTGCAACATGCATAGCAGATTGGATTGAGTCATTCAGTTTAAACTGTAGTCTCTCACATGTTACAACAGTGGTTTCTGTAGACCTTGAATGTGGTAGAAGAGCTGGGTGCCGTGTACTGTTTCTATAAACTTCATTTACAAAACGGAGAACTGCAACTCCATCTCCCCAGGAGTGCTCAAAGTTTATTCCTGCACGGCCATCACCTGTAATAATCAGACTAATAGATTTATCAAACCAACGATTGAAGCCATTTCCATGAAGCAAGCAATGGGAGAGCTCATCCTCATCCTTTGGAAAAATATTATCTAAGCACAGACAAAATATTGCACTATCAATTTTCTTTAAGTTTTCTTCATTACCTGCTTCAAGAAGTTGTTGCCTTACTGTTGCCCAGATATTCCTGTCTTCAGTGGTCAAGTATGAGAGTGCAAATTCAGGCAAGCGATCTGCCTCTTGTATAATATAAATTAAATGAGCCACAATTTCAGAGGGATGCAGAATATTATCAACAGAATCCAACACATCGAAAACATAAAAGTGTCCATTTCTCATCACCAGCAAATGTCTTGAGCATTCACTTGTGAACAGTTCATCCTTGTTTAGTTTTGGAATTCTGGAACTTCTGAAGAGACGGCTATATTGCGACATATCCAGTGGATATGCATTTACCATATATGCTCCATACCATGACACAGAGGTTGGAAGAAGACGAATGAAGTTTTTGAAGAGCCTACTCTCACTCCACTTGGGGTCTCCATAGTATATATCTGGCCTTAAATAATTATGTTTTAGAGACTTCAGAAATTTTATGGATGATATTATGAGATTGGTTGCTCTAACCAACTGGTTGTTGTAAGCTTCTCTTGGATCAGGAGTTAAACTAATAAAGGGATTGAAGTTTAAAACAACAGGTTCTCTAGCAGAAAGATACATATTAAACCAAGGATCTACAAAAATAAGATTAAAACTCAGTTAAATCCCAGTTAACTATCTGTTGAAATACATCATATAAAATATTTCTATATAGTAAATAGTTAATTTGTTGACACAGCTTTAAAAAAGCGTGTTTTGACTGATATAAAGAGAATGTAAAACACTCCTAAAGATTGAAGATTTTACAGTAAGCTTCATTTATACTTTTTGTTTTAGCTTCTTACTGTATCTGATTTTTTTTTCCTTCAAAGGCCATGTTTTCATGTAATAAATAGGATACAAGAAGTATGTTTACTCCATAAGTAACTGTACTCCAGGAATTACAGCAGGAGTTATTTTTAGTCATGATGCTCTGTATCATTTTGTTTCAAATTCACTTAAAAATGTTAATAAGCATGAGTTGTGCACATCATTTCACACACACTTCACTAAACACTGTCTTTCAGAGGGGGTAATATTCTTTTTCCAGCAGAATACATTCGGACCAAAGGACAGAAATGTAAGAGTAACCAAAGAGGAAAACTATTGTATAAGAATGATGTTATGCTTGTAAAATACATGGGAAATGGTTTCATCAATTTATAGGTGAAAACTATTACTGTTAAAGAGAAAACATGAATGACTTTTTTATTACTTGTTTACATGCACCCTTCCTACATAATTCTCCCAAATACTGATCTCTGCTTGAACCTTTTCAGACATCATTCCCTTACTTTCCTATTTGAAATATTTGTTTGAATAACCCTTTAAAGATTTTTGTAGATGAGAATCTACATTCAAGACTGTAGCTTAAACTGCTATCAAATATCCCATATGATATATATATGTCATTTAAGACTCTTCACTGTAGAAAACTGAAATGAAAAGGAAAGAGCACATGAAATTTATGTCTCCTGTTATCTTTTGGTAGTATTTAACACTACCCTTACAGCGTAAATGAATCAAAACACATCCTTTTCATTTACATTAAAAAAAATCTTCAGGAAAAGACTTGGAGGTTCTTTGCAGGGGGTTCTTATATTTGAAATATAAGTAACTCAAACACATTGGTGATTGGAATCTTATTCACAGTGCCCCCTAACTGGAAGGAAAAAATAAGGCCTTTGCCTTTATAAAATTTCTGCTATTTATTGTATGCTGTTTCCATTTTCAGTTTTAGACTGGAGTGTGATATCTCTTTAGATACTGATTTTAGATCCTGAAAACCCAAATAACAGAGTCTGTGAGTGCGATTTTTTAAAAAGCACCATTTGGTTATTTTTTATGATTTAGTAGAGAAAGATTTATCATTAAGATAGAAGAGAAAAAAGGAAGATATATGAAATTAAAACAAAAATGCATCATTTTGCATTAATAAAATGTGACGCTTCACGATGACAGTAGGAGATGGAGGGAAATTTATGACGTGCTTTAATCAAAAGCACATCACTTCTTATCAAGAAGTAAATGCAAGTACTCCCAAAGCACTTCTAAACAGTTTGATTTCAATTTTTGCTACACCTTAATAAGATATTAAGTGGAAAACAAACCTGATATATAGCTTGTATGTGTGTTCTTTTCATCTAGCTCTACCAACTCTCTATGCAATCTCCTGCCAGCTCCTTTTTCAAACTCCTTGGCAATTCTTTTGGTATTCCTACATTATTGAGAAAAGTACATTACTACAATACAGTAAAATTCCTCTTCTTGCTTATTTTCTTAAATGACAATCTTTTACAAAATAAAAATGAAACTCTTAAAACTAATCCATTCTGATTGTTTCTGAGCATTCTGATGTTGACCATTCTGGCATTCTGGCTTCATTTTTAATTGCAGCTACAATACAATTAATAAAGCAGTGGGCACTGAAGTAAGCATCACAAAACTTCAAACTGTAATAAGTTGGTTTATATCTGTGCAACCTCTAGACCAGTAATAAATGCAAGGTAATTTTAAGTTACATTTATTTATCTCAACCTAGAGGTAAAAGTACTTAAGTAAAACACTTAACCGTTTTATGGTCTGAATCAAGACTGCATCTTAAGCTTGCAGAGGTGGTGTTTAGAAGTAAAAGCTTAGAAATTCAACATGCCTTGTCACAGTGTTTTCGAAAGTATTTTAAGTACAGGTGTCCATTTTAAGGAAAATAATAACTTCCTGCATTCCAAGAAAATATTGTGAAAATAAGAAGTAAAAATCAGCTTAGAACTTGTTTGCCATTTCTCAAAAGACAGTGATTGCTAGCCTAATTTCCAAAGTAAAAAAAGTTTAACTGTCACATTATCCTTATCTATTTATCAGCTGTAAGTAGTGAACTTTGGCTATAGTCACCTGACACTGAAAGTGTCTCACGGACATTAAATTGCTACAAGTTTTGTAAAAACAGGTTGCTCAGCAGACAGACCTTAATCAACAATCCCATTGACAGAACAGCCAAAAAAAAAAAAAGCACATAACTATTCTGTAACTGTACAGTATATACTCTAAATTTCAGGCAGAAAACCAGCATTATGAACAACTAAACTGTTGGAAATTTTTGATCAGAAGTGGTGCCGTATCAGAAAAGCAAATTTTCCAAACTATCAGACATAAAAACATTGAAAACTAGGCTTCACTGCCAAGGCTTCATCAAAATAAACCCATTTATGAGCTCACTTTCATTTATATTCTTTTACCATATAGCACTTCTCACACCTGTATTGCTTATCATCCAATAAAGGTTCCTGGGCAGCCAAATACCGCTTGAGAGTATGCTCCAGCTTTGGAATGGGTAATCTAGAAGTAGAGAATACACAAAAGCCTATTAGATGAGAATTAAGCAGTTTTCTATTGCTATGCAGAAAGCAGTAAATGACAACATACAAATCCCCAAGAAACATTCTGCCTTAGCACACACAGCTCATCCTCACTCATGCCACCTTAGCACAGGCTTCTGTAGTAAAAGGCATGTTGACAGCCAGCCTGGAAGAAGTTGGAAAGCATGAGAACCAGAAGGAGAATTAAATAGCGGTAAAATCATATCAGAATCAAGAAGAAATAGTATCAACAGCCCACTTAGAACTTTTTTTTTTTTTTTTGGTTTCCAGAAATTCAGGGATCTAGTTCAGATCTAAGCTTCTAATACAAAACAGTCATCAAATGACTGGTTGGGAAGTATTTAGATTTTGCAAAAGGACAGCTGGTTATTAATACAGTCTGTGTTTTTATTGTGGAAAGGTGTTGGTTTTTTTATTTATCTATACATAATCTTCTATGCTTAGTGTTCTCTTCCTACAGTGCACATCACCTCATATTAACTGATACTAATAGATGATTTTCATTTATCCAATATAAGGAATGCTAACTGTACCCATGTAGTATATTTTTGGTAACAAAACCTAGAACCTCATGCATTGCTGAAGAAAGCTGTTCACAAGCAAGCGAAGGACAGAGCTTGCGCAGAGTTGTATTATGTAGTTGTGAGGCCCTTCTCTCCGTGGAGTTCATGTGCTGGGTCACTCAGTCTTAAGGGCTTACCCGGGGGATCATAAAGGGGATTAAAATGGCCTAGAACTTTCAAAATAGGCTGCATGGAGGCCATTTCCTCCCTGACCCTAAACCACAGCTGCTGCTTCTGGAAAAGAAAATGGTCCCATGCCTCTTTGAGTATGCTGAAGCCACCTACACAGTAGAGAGTCACCTACACAGCCACCTGGCACAGCAGTACTTCTGCCTGGACCATCCTTAGGGAGCTTCTCCACCTCTCTGTTCCCAACACCTTTCTCGCTCCCCTCAGCAATGGCTCCAAAGCCACCTCTTTCTACAGCTTAGCACCAGCACGGGACCAGGCTAACAACGAGGGGGCAGCCCAGGGCCACCTCCACATGGGTGCCCCACCACGGATCCACCGCCACCCCTGCCCTCCTCCCACCCTGCAGCACAGCCCGGCGGGCCCGGGGCCGAGAGACCCCACCTGGGCAGGCTGTCCTGGAAGTGCATGGTGGGGATGGTGCTCCTGTGCACGAAGTGGTGGTCCGTGTCCGCCTGCGACACGATGCCCTCCGTCAAGCCCACGCTGCGCCAGTAGCCGCGACGTCCCGGCCGCCGCCGCCAGGCGCGCAGACCGCGCGCGCAGGCCACGCGCAACATGGCGCCGCCGCCACCCCCGGCCGTTGGCGCGGCCGTTACGGCCGTTAGGCACCGCCCTGGCGCGGCACGTGGCGCCGCCGGGAGGCTGCGGGCGGCGAGGCGCCCGCCGGGATGTGTGCGGCCGGCAGGTACCTGCGCCCCAGCAGAGCCCGGCCTGGCTCGAGCGAGTTTTCCAAAGCCTGTTATCCCTCGCACATGCTTGCTTTTGCTTCCAAAACATTTAGGAGCACCTTAAGGTGCTTCTGTGCCTTCTGTGTGTCTTTGCAGTTGCGCACTCTAAGGGGGAGTATTTTCTCATGCAGCGTTTAATATCACCTCAGCCCATCGTCTCTGAGCTTTAAGGCATTGCTGCAAGTTGGGCTTGCTGATGCTGAGAAAATCTTTTACTTGTCAGCTTGGAGGGCAGCTGATATCATTTCTATTACAATGGTGAAGTCTCTGATAAAGAACACCTGGATAAGTGTGGCTCCTGTCAGTCAAGGGAAGTCCTGCCTCACTAACCTGCTGGAGTTTGGAGGAAGGGTGTTATGTGAATAAAGGGGTTTCTGTGCATGTAGTAATCCACTTGGGCTTTCAAAAAGCCTTTGACAAGCTTTCTGTAAAGCTTATTAAACTTTGTAAAGGAACTAAGTTGCCACAGGATTGAGCAAGAGGTTGGTTTTTGAACTGAAAGCTCGATCGAGACTAGAAAGTGAAGGATAGGGCTTAATAGTTACACTTCAGAAAGGAGGCAGTTCACAGAATAGTTTGGTTTGGAAGAGACCCCTGGAAGTCATGTAGTCCCCCCTGCTCAAACCTGGCCTAGTTAGATCCAATTGCTTAGGGACTTGTCCGACCGCATATCAAGAATCAAGGGATTCCATGATCATACTGCAGCAGGCCTGGGATTTGTCCTGGTTGTGTTTGATGTCTTGGTTAGTAGCCTGAGGAAGGTGGTGAACAATGAAAACTCCCAAGTCTGCAGGTGACACCAACTAATCAGATGCTGAGAAAATCCGTAAGGACCTCATGGTACTGAAATAGTGATAAATGATCTTTAGATAACTGTGTTATAAAAAGATCAAGGGCATGGAGCAGCTGCTTTACTAAGGGAACCTACAAGCCACAGGGCTCTTCCCTTTTGGGAGCCAAAGGCTGTGAGGGTGATGACTGGGGTTGACAAAACTATAAAAGTGGTAGATGATGTAAAGGTGGAGCTGTTACTCATCAGGTGTTGCAGTCCTCAGTTGAGAAGCCACTTGATGAAACTCACAGGAGATGGTTTATAACAAGCTATTGTTTTCGTCCAGCGAGTGGTAAACTTGCTGACCTCCCTTCCCTAGAAGGTCCTGGGGGCAGGCAATACCAGCGTGGCGGGAAAGGGATTAGACAAATTTATGGGCAACAGGTCTGTAAACAAGTATTTGGGGGGCTATGCAGGGCTGCACCCGCCAGCTTCCTCATGGATGCTGGAAGAATGCAACAGGAACGGACTTCAGACATGAGCCCAGCTTTCAGTGCTTCCCTAAGCAGGGAAGTGTAGTGCTGTTGGATGCAGCATCGAATCAGACAGAACAATAGCTTGGCTCAACAGGGCGTTTTGTATGTCCTGTGCTTTTATCCCATTCAAATGTAACTACACAAATGGCTGAGCTGGCACACTGAGGCTGTGCTTATCACTGTTACTATTAAGGCTACATCTGTGTGCTCAGAATTACCTGGAACGAGCAAACTGTGGTACGTGACTGTGCTTTATGTGCAGTCAGCTGGCACGCCCGTTACAAAGTTAAGCCACCAATATTTTTAAATGACTTTGAATCAACAGAATGAGTTTGTGCTGGTCAATACATTGCATCATTTGTGATTATGGTTTTGACTCATTATTGTCAGATCAGAATTTACTGAAGTGTTGCACTGCAAGCCCGAGGGTTGGAGGGACTGTAAGCCCTGTTGGGGAGCGGTTGTGCAAGCTCTTGAACTGTGGCTCTCTTGAATCCCTGCCACTGAAGTGGCAGAACTGTGCTTTCAAGTCTGATTAACCCTACAAAGTTTCCTTGGCATTGCTATACGGAAGAATATTAGTAACCCCTAAGAGTATGCCATCACTTATTCCCCAGGTGTTTTTGTTGGCTTGAATTTGACAGATAAGAATGCCAGAAAAACTCCTTTTGTTGATTTATACTTTATCTCTGCTAGACATCTTGGCTGTTAAAACATAAAGCAACAATATCTGTAGTACAGACAAACACCAGTAAAATCAAGCCAACCAAGAAAGGTTATATTTTGTATTATTAGAAGAAAACAAATCTATTCACCAATAAAATTACTGTTATTTGAAGTGATCTTCTGACTTCTTTTAAAAAACGATTTTAGAAGTAACCTGTCCTAGAAAATATGCTTAATTTCTTGTCTACGCAGTGCTGCTGTTAAAGTCAATGGAAGCTCCATGAGCCAACAGGATTAGAATTGACACAGAATCAACATACAGCATCAGTGAATGGGTAGGACTGCTGACAACTTTGAATTCAAAAGCATCAAGTCACCTTGCATTTGTGAAAATAAGGGTTAGTCAGTCATTTTTGAATCAGTGCAAGTAAGAGTACAGCTTCCATAATGAGGAAATCCTTTTCACTGAGTTGGCTGCAGTTCTGTCCTTGCCATAGAAAATGTCACTACCCTTTTGTCAGCAAAGACTAGATATTTCTTTTCATTGTTTTGTCTGAGATAGTCAGTGGAAATCTTCATGAGAAATCATTTGAAACAATGTAGCAATGTTCTGTATTAAAATGCTTGAGATCAAATATGTCATTGTTTTCCGAATCCTGTCAGAGACTGTCTCTGTTTTCTGTAATTTTGTCTTTGTATGTCAGCAGCAGTGGTAAATGGCTGCTGGATGAAGCATTTGCTGATCCTAGGATACTCAGCTCCAGATTGCAAAATAGCAGTCTTTTATAATTCCGTTCTTTTAGTTAAACACTCTTTTATTGCTTTCACTTGCAGTGCCCACATAACTGCATCTGAGGCAGAGGTGCCAAGGAGCTTTTCGGTTCATGATGTTTATTGCAATTGAGTAGTTAACTTTTTTTTTTTTTTTTTTTGAAATGCATTATATAACCATTCAGCAATGCAGAGGCAAAAATGGGACTATGGACCTACTTACGTGAGTAAGTAAGAACAGGCAGTATTTTCATCCTATTTTCATTATTTTATGCTTTCCGGTTGTTAAATCATTACTAACATAGTACAGTATATTTTAATCTGGAAGTTTTAAGGGGTATGTATCAGGTGAGCTGAGTTCCATGCCTTCTGTCTAGAGAATACACTGCCTGCAGAATTAATGCTCCTGGCAATTCTCATTAGCTCCCCAGATGGTTCAAGGACAGACAGAGAGGAAAATAAGTGTCCTCTGTGGCTCTCCAGCTATACCCAGGCCTTCTCACTTTTTGGGCAGTGCTAGGTCTGGAACAGTTGGCTCTGCCATTTGGGATTTGGATCAGTTGAGTCACTTTCCCTAGGTCTACCGTATTTACCAGTGCAGTTTCCTTCCCAGTAATGCAGCTGAATGCATGTGTGTATGTCTGTCCATCTATTTATCTGTCTATCTCAGCTGGGCTCAGAGCTGAACGTGGTGGCACTGCTTAGCACACTAATAAATCAGACTTGTTTCAAATTTTAAAAGAAAACTTTAAAAGAAAATTAGGCTGGCATTGAATAACAGTGCACCCTTTGCTAATAGTTCTTGCACATTATTCACCATTATTGCTAGTACTATGTTTCAGTTCTTGCATATTATCAATCATTATTATTGCAAAGTAGTCGGCCACTTGTGTTTATATCCTAAATTAGCTACGAGTATGAAACACCACAGAGCTAATGATGTAAAGTTAGGACAACAGGAGCTGGTGCTGAAGTAGGCGACATCTTTCTCCACATGCAGTCCTTTCCCAAGTTAGGATTTTATCTGTTAATAACTGTTCTGTTGCTTGTCTTATCAAGACCTGTGTTAAGTGAGTTCATGTAACTTAGAACCTTTACCTGTGGGATTAAGAGCAGAATGTATTCACATAGTAGGGAGTGTTCTATTAACACATAATATACCCAGAGTATTTTGACTCTATTTTAAATTCTGATGTATGTAGTGATTGCTGATAGAGAACGAATTTGGTCACATATAAAATTGTGTTTATTTTATTGTATTTAAAAATTGTTCCTTTCAAAGCAGTGTTTCAAAAAGCAGTGTAGCACTGAAAAAACCCCAACATAGATATTCAATAATGTATTGACCTAATATTGTAAAATATTGCAAATTTAGCTATTATTAAACTGAGCACAGATTGCATTACTTTAAGAGGATTCATTACGTCCTGTTGTTCCCCTCTTTAACTGAGCCTGTTCTTTACTGCCTTCCCCTCTCTTGGTATGGCTGGGCACACTGCTAATGCAGATTAGCTGGCCGCGGTTTCCTGTGTTTATGGGATGGGTATGTTTTTTTGCCCTGCAGCAGCAGTAGCGCAGCACGTACATGCCTTGGGTGCAGCAAGATACTGCTCTGCTCAAGTGCCCTGTCTCCTGCTGCTGCCCTGGCTGCTGATGCTGGCTCTGCGGAGCCGCCGAATCTCCCTCCCCGTGGCGTGTGGTCCTCTTGAGTGCAGTCGCTGACGTCAGGGCGCTGTGGCCCTGCCTGCGCTCCGGCTGCTCCCTTTCCTTGCTCAGTTCACCTCCAGTAGCCGCAGGTCAGCGCGGCAGCCGCTGACAGCTGCGCTCTGCCGCTGTCACACGCTGCCCCGTTTTCTTGACTTGCGGGGTCTGAAGCGCTCAGCAAGAAATAAGAGCGCGTTGTGAGCGTGAGAGGAGGATATGCGGCAGGAATTCTGGAGGTTACCCCAGTAAGACTGAGCATGGAAACAGAGAAATACAGAGCCAAGCAAGCTGGGGATTTATAATGCAGGCAGCATTTCCAGGTTTCTTTTCCACTTTGCTCTCATCCTGCTATTGGATTTGAGATCATGTATGTGTTTTGCTGTTGATTACTGGGGGTATTAAAATCTAATGAAAGAAGAGGATTCAGAAGGATTAATATGTTTTGATTCAGAGAGTTTTTTTTTTCTTAACCCTTTTGTTGATCTTCATTAACACAGCTATATCTTCGTTACTCTCATTTTAGGTCTGTTAATATTGTAGCCTTTGGAAATGAAAGAGATGGATTTTCTGAAGACAATCAGCAGTCAAGCCTGATCTGGAGCTATCTAGGGAGAAGCGCTCTCATTTCAGAGACAGAAAGCAGTGTGGTGCTGAATTCTGCCAATCACATTAGAAACCCGGTGTTTACTGAATATCAAGCCCGAGTGTTTGGAAATGTCCGATTGGTGGTACATGACTGTCCTCTTTGGGTAAGAGATTGGTCTGAAACTTATTAACTAAACTTGACAGTACAGGCTGTTTTAATCAAATGAAGTGTTTTTATTTTTATGGGATTTAGTCATATTTTGCTTATCAAAAATACTAAAAGCATGTAAAATGTAACTAAGGCAAATACCAAAAATTCTCTGTGGAGAATGATGAAATGTTGCTCATTAACAAGCCAATATGTTTCATATGCTTGATGGTGATATTTATTCTTTAGTGAAAATTTTACTGCAAATAATGCAGCAGTAAACAGGAACCTCTTTGGGAAGCTGAAATATAAGCAGTGTCTCCAACTATTTATCTGCAACAATAAAAAAAAAATGCATTTTTTTCAAAAATGAAAAAAACTTTGAGATATGACAATCTATTAATCTATTGTAGAGTACACTATATGTAGTCATTTTATTTTCTGTTATAATAAGTAATCACATCTTTACTTACCGTCTTCTATGGGAAATAGTGTTAAAAGGATTTTGGCAGTGTTCCCATGTTGTCAGCACTCTTGTTGATAGTAAGTGAGGCGGCTCAAGTATGAGCAGAACAGTGTTTACATAAGAAGTGACATTGATCATCTGAATGTGCTAAAGCATATTTTAATAACTATTTAGCTGCCTGATTTCATGCACTTATACTGAGTCCTTCAGAGGACTCAGAGCTAGTAACAATAAGCTGGCATCTTATATCAGTTTGTATCTTATCTAGATTAAATGTATGCAGTTAAGGTGAGCTAGTCATTCGGCAGCTGTGTGCACCAATAGCTGTGCTTCAAGTGAGGCAAACTGCTCTTCCTCCTCTGCATGGTTCCTTTTAGCTGTCAGGGTGGAGGAGCAGAGAGATGCATACTTGCACAGCGAAGTCCTCCAGTGCATAACTAGGCACTTTTATGACATAAAAGGTGTTAAAGGCTGAGTTAACTCATTTTTCTCTTTTGATGCTAGGATAACATTTCTTTATTCTGCCTCTGCATGAGTCTTTCTCAGCCCAGAATGTTGCTTAGCTTTTTGGGCGCTGAGATAGCAGCCTTCTTCTATAGTGATTGATACGGACTTCTGAAAAATGGTTGATTCCTGGTTCCTGATGCTGACTCCCCGTAAGATGGATGAATGTTATGGATAAATTTTGGAGAATGGTGTTTCCAACCTGCAATGGGGCTACCTGCACAGTTGCTCCATTTCCCTTTAAAAGCCAAAAATGTGTTAACTGTCTATACGCTATACTGTCGTCTTTGATATTTCTGGCCTTAACATATTAAGAGAATTCATGATTCTCAACTCAAGATTCCCATTAGTATAACCATATTTTGAGAAGATCTCTTTCCAAGTGACATTTGAAGAGTGCAGGAGAGAAATGTTTGGGTTAGGGAGTGTGTTTATCATTTACAGTGATGACATGGAGTTTTAGAGATGGTGGTGGAGTATACTTAACAAAATCTGAAGGCAAAATGCCACTGTTGACCAAAGCACTTTTATCTTAGTTTATTGAGCATTAAGTGTGTTTCTGTGGCCTGTTATGTCCTGAACTCTGTTTATAAAACTTTGTGCTGATATCTTCCATGTTGAGTGGACAGCTAACCAAATAGACAGATTTCTTGGTGATTCAAACAGCTGGAAAATATTTTGACAAAAGATACAGACATAATCTGAGAGGAGGTGTAAAGAACTGAGGAAGACCACTTGTGCTATCATCATCGCAGCACAGTGTGATTTTTCTGCTTCATCAATTGCCAATGCATGCTCAGTTTGTGATGTTATATAGCGTGCTCAGCTGGGTTGTGCCACTTTTTCTTTTTTTTTTTGTAAACTCCAGTATGGCGGTTAGTAACCAATAAGGAAGAATTTGCAAGATGAATTTTATGAATTGCTTTGGTAAGAGTTGATTTATTTAGCAAGGCATATCACCTTGGGAACTGAGGTGCCATTTCGTTGGCTTGCATGTAGTTTACAGCTGCAGTTGCTTTACACTGAATTTCATTAAGCCACTCGAGAGGCAGGTTGTGGGAGCCACGCTTTTGAGGACTTTTTCTGGGGCATTGCCACTGTTATTGTCAGACCTCTACAGGACTGATTAAAGCTCAAATATATTATCCGCAGTTTTGGAAAGGTGTTCTGCGAATCTTTCTAAAGAAGTTCTCTCTTTCTACAATCTGTTTGCCAGGCAATGAATCTTTATAGGTCTGTTTGCAGTAACCGTACTAATCCTTTGAATGCTGTGAGTTTTCTTACAGTTGTGATGCCATCCACTTTTTCTTTTCCTTTAGCAGCTGCCTTATGCTCAGATTCCTAGCTACACTGACTGGCCCTTTGGCCCCTTTACATGTCTGAAGGGAAAACAATCTTCTTTTTATTTTATTTATTGTTATTAGGAAACCCCTCACATTTCAGCTTCATTTTAGAACTATAGATTGCAGATTTTCATTGTTGGTATGTGATCCTTTCTCATTTTAAAGCTTGGCTGTCTGAAAATGGCAGTTTTTTCATATCCTGTTATTTTCCCTACTGCTTTTTTGTTTGTTTGCTTGTTTTAATAGCAGAGCAATCCTAGCCTTCATAGCATTTTTTTGTTCGTTTGTTTTGTGCTCAGCCTATTAAAGGTAAAAATGTTTTGGAAAGCCCGGAGTTAAAAAAAAGAAAAACAAAAAGGCTTTTCATGATTGTGTTATGATTTGCCTTGATTTATACGCTACATGTTGCTTAGCTAAATTATTGAAGGGCCTAGTAAATTATAGAGTGTGCACCTACAGAATTTGTCATGCCAACTAATGGAAGTGACTGATTAGGAATTCTGTTGCCTGGCAAACTTGCAGAGATCATCCTCAAATAATAGAGGGGCACATAGAAGCTGATGTAGGAAATGTTGTTTGAGGATTTTTTTTTTATTCCAAATCCTGCAATATGAGAACTGGCGGACACTTAATTAAAACCAGTAGGTGATCAGTTCAAAACAGATAAAACAAAATGCTTCTTTATACAACAGGCAGTTAGCTTCTGGAGCTTCTTGCCACAGGGGTTTGAGAAGGCAGGTGTCACTCTCCAAGTTGGTGAATTAATGGAGAATGATTCCATAAATGGATTTGGGACAACTTTCTAGCTTCTCAATAGGTTGTCTGCATGTTCTAGACACTTTTCTAATATTCCTAATTACAGCAGTTTGGGATTTTGTGGAAGTAGAAGGCTATGACCAGGATCCTGAGGTCTCCCTAGGCAGCATCTGCTATTCCTATTGATAAAAATGAAGTACTGAGCTAGAGGGACCATTAGGGCATTTCTTACATTCCTACAAATGACTTTTAGAAGCGTGGGTATTGCAAGAGCAGAGTGGTTTTCATTGCAGTTCCAGAAAGGCATTCATAAATTAGTTTCCACAACAGAAATATTGTACAGATACAAAGTCTGTATGATTTTGTAGGGAAATCACATCCCCACTGCCTGTTAAGGCTTTGTAACCTTTAGTCCTTGCAAGTATGGCTTGCTGATGGCAACAACATGTCTTGAGGCATGTGTACATCTAAGACATGTAGAAAAGAATAAAGCTTTTTTTTTCCGTAGTAAGTCTTGAGGGGAAGCAATGGATTATAATTTAAATGAATAAGGTTGGAGAACCCTTAGATGTGCTGTTAATTTTTCTTTTGTCACTGGTCCTGTCAATGGCTGTCTTGAGAAATGAATTGTTTCAAGAGCAGGAAGTGACAAGAAGTAGCTGCTAGGTAAGTTTCGTAAATGGTGAATAGTCATTTATCCTCTAAAGAAGTCCCTTCCGCTATTTTTTGCATGAAAAGTGCCTTGAAGGTGATAAGCAAGGTGTGCTTAACTTGGCTAAGGCTCCAAGTATTCCGTCTCCATGACGGGTTGGGCAAGTAACCCTTTGGTGAAATATTTTCACCAAATTTTCCCAGTACATGAGCAGTAACCTAAAAAAGCTACCGCAGCTTTGCTGCAAGAAGAAAATAATCATGGTGAGCCTTCTAGGAGTATATCCTTCTCATTTATCTCTCTAAAAAACAGCCATCTTCAAGACGGGTGTTTTGGAGGTGCCCAGTTTAAACCGCATGTTCCATTCTATAAGAAATTTCCATAAATACTTTTTACTAGTTGTGCTCAAGCCTGTTGAAGAGTTCATGACCTCTAGAGGTCCCTTCCAACCTTAAACATTCTACGATTCTATGATGATTCTATGTATATTTGTATACCTGTGCATTAGCCCTCAGTGGGGATTTTGCTGATTTTTCCCAAGCTCACACAGATGAACCTGTACAAACTTGGACTGAACTTGAAAGTGGGCATATAGGAGAAGACTCCAAGGGAACAGCCCCTTATTCTGTCTTCTAACATATGAAAACTAAATATTCTTCCCTTATTTGTGTTATTTTGATTATGAATAATCTGTATTATTTGGGGGGTTGTATTGTATTGTTCCCTTAGGCCTTTAGTTGTGCTAAACATACTACAAAAATTTTGTAGTTTACTACAAAATTTTTAGAACTTCACCATCTAAAGTAGAAGAGATGATGTTCTTGTTTCTTGACAATAGATGAGGTGCTAAGAAATTTCATCTAGTTGTGTGTCTCAAGGTAATGTAGCTGGTAATCTAACGACTAATGATGCTACTCTTGTGTTTATGTATGAATTTTTATCTTTTTGCTAAGAAGAAAGTATGTTCTTCTGGCTGTCAAACTGGACCTTTTTGTTTGTTTGAGCAAGGATTCGTTGATTGCTAGGAGACTGGAGAGGTTCTTCTAATTCCTGTGAGCAGCCCACGAGAAAAAACCATGAATTAAAAGCCAAGCATGAGGTTACAACATACTGTGCAGGTTTTACTGACAGTAGCTATCTAGTGTTCTTAAAATAGAGGGCAGAACAGAAGTTGAAACATATTGGTTACAAGCATGAGACCTTTGATGAAACCACCTGCAAAACGTGTAGAGAAATGAATCAAAATTGAAGTTGATATATGACTGGATTAAGGTAGTCTAAATGATACTTTTAAGCATGGTGGAGAATTTGCTAAGTCTGGGTTTGTAATAGTCTCTGAGTTGATTGAAAAAAACAAATACCAAGAGCATTGCCCTTAAAGCTCTTGTCAGCATGGTGAATAGCTTTAGAATGGCTATTCTTATTAACTTGTTAATTAAATCTCTCCGAATCTCTTATTCCAGAACAAGAACATCTACTACAGTAATTCTCAGGAACACCTGCTCTACTTTAGGCTTATTTCCTGATTTAAGTCTTTGTAGAGATAAGGTCTAAATTGGGTACAAAATGCACTGACAGTCTAGGCAAATATTTGCCCGTTGACATACTTTTGTCAAGGTAGTGTTCTCTTACACTGAAGAGTACTGCAGCTAATTCAACACAGGTTTGAAATGGTTATTTTGAAGCAATGAAAAATATCTACTCTACTGAGAATGAAAACCATTTCACTAGCTGATAGTAATGATATGTATATGTATATAAATAAAAGATGGGAAGCAGAAATATATATATATAATTATAAAGGAGGAAATTATAAAGCACAACTTCTGCTCTTTTTTTGTTGACTCTCTTCAAATAAGAGTTTGGAACTATCGTTTGAAGATCCGTCTGTGAGGTTTTGTGTTGAAAATATTGAATAGGTGGTGCTTCTATTTATAAATAAGAGAATTCTTGATCAATGTTTTTTTCTGTTTAGGATATATTTGACAGTGACCGGTATACTTCTCGCAGTCTCATTGGAGGAGCTGATATTATTGTGATTAAATACTCTGTCAATGACAAGACTTCATTTCAAGAATTAAAAGACAGTTATGTTCCAATGATAAAAAAAGCATTAAACCACTGTTCCGTTCCTGTAATAATTTCTGCTATTGGTGCAAGAAAAAATGGTATGTATTCAATCTCTTATAGTAAGCAGTAAATACATCATTTGAAAATTATGCATATAGTGAATTTCAGTAGAAGCTATTTATTTGTCCAGGATGCTAACAGACTCAAGTTTGACTGTATGAGATAAATATTGCAGTTTCAGGTTATCTCTAGCCATTGTATCTAGTATAAGGTATCTCTAGTAAGTGAGTTGAAATGAGGTCTGTTAGCTTGGAGTCACTGGAGAGGAGGATAAATTCTCCAGCATGTGCTTCAAAGAATTAAATCACCAACCCTTTGAATGGATGTTGTGCTAACATAGCCACAAGGAACAGGGTGCTGCCATAGCTAAAACAGCTAAACTGTTACAGGAGAGTAGCTATGGTATAGCTATGAAGATTACCTTAGCTTGCTTATACACTCAGCACAAACGATTATTTGATTTTTTTTTAAATAAATTTGAATATCATAGCTACGAAACTACGAATAGTTATTTTTAGAACTGAAAGACCTAGTGGGCTTCAAAGTGATACACAGTTGACAGGCATAGTTCCAATGAAAACATGTTTATGCTTTAGATAGAGATTAGTACCTTTGCTCTGCTTACATCAAGGAAATAAGCTTAAAAAAGATACTGGATACCGATCAACAGACAAACATTATTCTGTATTTTGAAGCATTTTATCTTGTGCTTCTGTTGATTTTTCAAGCAAATCTATTTTTTCATGGGATCTATTTTTTTTAAGGTTTTTAAAGGTTTTTTAAGGGTTTTTTTTTCCCCCCCTTTTTAAGTTTTGCTTCTAAGGCAAAATGAAGACTCCCAAACTTGTATCTGTAGTTGTCTTTTATTTTTAGCATTTGGCTAAAACAAGCATTTCCTGGCATCTCTTTAGATTATTTAATGTGAACAACTTATGCAAGTCATTTATTTTCTCAGAAGTGCCTTGCACCTGCCCGCTGTGCACTTCAGACAGGAGGAGCTGTGTTACTACTTCTGAAGGAATTCAGCTTGCTAAAGAACTAGGAGCTACGTACCTTGAGTTGCATACTCTTAATGACTTCTACATACAAAAATATTTTGGAGGAGTGGTAAGTGAGAAACTGTGGTGTTGTAAGTAGAGCATAGAGGAAATCTTGCCAATAATTGGTTCAAATCTTGACCTCAGTGTAAAACACTGTAGTGCAAATGTCAAGTACAAAACTAATGTGTTGCTTTAAAGAGTAAGTAGAAGGCATTCCATCATGCTTCCTGCTGAGAGTGAAATCCCACTGGTGCTAGCAGAGTTAGTAATACTAATGGTGCTTCAGTTTTAACCAACTTTTAAGAAATTTTAGGGAAACTGAAGTACAGAGGAAGACTTTTTTCACTACTTCTGGCCTTTCTATGTGCTCAGGTAAGATGATCAAAACTCAACTGTAAAAAGGCCCTCAGCCTGTCATCAAACTTAAAAGTTAATTTCTTCTTTAGTAAAGTGATTCGACTAGGTGATTTGCAGAGGTGGCTTCCAATCTGAATTTCTCCATAATCTTCTGTTACTTCTGGATTTTAATTGCTCAATCTCTTACAGTTGTTCCGCTTGTAAAGTGAGAATCTTTAAGTGCCCTTTTTTTTTTTTTTTTTTTTTAACATGTTCCTATAGTTGCTTGAATCACAGTCATTAAGCAGGTTAGAGCCCTGAGCAGAACACATAGTCCCTTGCAGTAAAGCTGAACCAGGCAGGAACTGCAAAGCTTGTTATAATGCATCATCTGGGATTAGCTCCTTCCCTCACTCTCTTGAAAACAGGAAATTCTGCTGTGCAATTTCTGACTTTAATCTCTTAGAACAAACCTTGGTCAAATACATCATATTTTAATGCAGTTTTTCTAGAAAACAGTTTAGCTTTGTGTGGTAGTCTTGGTTATTTGCATAAGATTTTATGTACTGGTTTGTTATATCCATTACTAGAGCCCAATCATTCAAGTCTTATTTTTCTGTATAATGCTATAGCTCGTAACTGCTAACACTGGAAAAGTGACTTTCTTTCTGGTCATATACTTGTCATTTCTGCCAAGATTAGCCATCACCATTTGGAATTAGTAGTCTTTTAAATTATGCTAATTCCAACTACAGTTGATATTTTCTAGTGATAAAGAAGTATTATGACTCTGATAACCTAGATTATTGTTTGTAATGCCACTAGCTTCAGCTTTGCATGTAATATGTACTCATCATTCTTAGATTGGCATAAGTTTTTTCTTAAATAACTAGTGTTTTTAAAAAACGATCTTCATGTTTTAGCTGGAATACTTTATGATCCAAAGTTTGAATCAGAAGTCATCTGACAAAATGAAGAAAAGAAAAAAGACTCAAAAATGTCGAGTTAAACCACCTCAGCTTGAACAACCAGGTGCTCGTTGATATCCAATCTTTACTATGTTATTCTATGTTATTTGTTATGTATGGTGTATATATACATGGTGTTTTATGCAAGTAATGTGTTGTTATCATCATTGTGCTTGATATCTGTCACCAGCTGCTGTGGTTATCTTGCTATACTTGCATAATCCTTTAGTGATGCTTTAAATTTTTCTGGGAGATTTTGTATGCAGTATATAGCATTGCAATGGATCTCTAATATATACAAAAATATATGGAACAGGGATTTTCTGGTCCATTTGATGAAATAATACAAGTATGTGTTAATAAAAGCCTTATATAAGAATTTTACAGATATACTACAAAAAAATCCTTATATATTCCTTTATTACAATGCAATATTGCCAAGTAGTGGTTTTAGTTTGCTGCAAATAAAACATGGGGAAGTGTTTACTTCCCTGCATTTGACTTATGAGTGCTTAGTATGCATGTGTAGTGAAAGGATTATTGACTAATAGTTAGTTCTAAATATGCAGCGTGCTTTTCCCACTCTCACTAGAAGTGCACCCAGATCTTTTATGCTTGGTAATCATTTATTTTAAAAGTAAGCACATAAAGAAGTTTTATAAAATGGTGGGCACTTTTTGCTAAATAGTTTAATTCTACTAATTAGTTCCACTGTTAAAATATTTTGCTAAATGTATTTAAGAAATATATATGACATTTTCCTATAAAACATTTTTTTGAAAATAGATCTTAATTTGATCAGATCTCTGGGAAAAATCGTACTGTAATTAATACTTAAAATCTACAGACCAACTCATTATCTTTTCTAGAAAAAATGCCAATCTTACGAGGTGAAGCCTCACACTATGACTCTGATTTGCACAACTTGCTGTTCTGCTGCCAGTGTGTGGATGTCATATTTTACTCTGAAGACTTAAAGAAAGTCGTAGAAGCTCACAAGATCATTTTGTGCTCCGTAAGCCATGTCTTCATGTTGCTTTTCAATGTGAAAAGTCCAGCTGACATTCACGATTCTGCTATCATCCGGACGACACAGAGTCTCTTCGCAGTGAACAACGAGGCTGTGTTTCCAGTTCTTAGCAGTGGCTCCTCATGTGACCCACCAGTAAGAGTCGTTGTTAAAGACTCTGTCTTCTGTTCTTGTTTGTCAGACATTCTACACTTCATTTATTCAGGTATCCCATGAGAATGGATCCAGCTAATTACTTCTTTTACAGCAAATGTGTTGCTAAGGTGTATGTCTGTCATCCTGAAAAATATGCTGCTGGTGAGATCAGTTTCTTTGCTACAAAGAAATTGGTACCTCTGTTTATCCCTTGTGATTATTAGGAACAATGTCTAGGGGAAAGTTTTCCTTCAGCTAAATTTCATTAAAATACAAGCTTTTCGCATATTAGCTGGCATACAAAATGCAATGAACAGAGATTAAAAGAAGTATTTTATTTAACTAAATCCTTAAGCTACACTTAAAAGATTTACTCAAAAATGCAGCATTGGAAACAGATAATTTCAGGCCTCTAAATCTACTTAAAGTGGTTGCATGTTCAAATATGCTGAAGGGAATGAAGGTTTATTTAAGAAAAACTATTAAGTGCTTTCTCTTCCTGATTAACTGCCTTGAGTGCAGGGGACTAAATAAGACTCCATATGTCTCGCTATGAATTAAATATGGGCAGTGACCTCATCTAACTAGAATTAATTCTAACCGTCCATTAAAACAGCACTAATATCTTTCTATCTTTTTAAATGTTGCTCAGTAATCCTCGGGTGAAAGAGGAGTGTTTTTTTTCATGGAAGTACCTGACGCTTGATGATTCTTTCTAAAATATTTTTCAAGTTGTCAGTACAGTGTATTTTATATTTGTGGAAAGACCTAGCAGACTTCTTAAGGACGCATTCTGATTTTAGTTATAATAAAAAATAATATCATTAAAGATGCATATGTAAGGAAACCTAGTTAATCTCTCCGTTAGCACTTTCAAAGCCAGTGTTGACCATAGAGAACCGATGCAGTAGTTTGTCTGTTGTAATAGCACATCTCCTGGATAATGTGTTTCCTTGACTACTGTCATTTGAGTTGCAGTGGACAAATCCAGTAATAATGTGTATTTTATTTGCTGTCAAGAGATTCTTGACTGTTTTGGCTAGATTCTACTCCAAGTCAACTAGAAACCTTCTCAGACTATCAGAAGAAATACGTTTTAAACCTGGATAACGTTTGCTGTTTTATAGAGGGAGGGAAAGCATAGAGAAAATTAAGAGATCACCTTGATCAGAAATTCCATTGCAGATGTTGTCTTTTTAGTTACTGGTAATTGATTATGCTGTAAACTTTTCTTGTTCAGACACTTGCTATTTATGTCTCCTAAGGATTAGATAAGAGAAAAGCTGTGGATTTCCTTTTTCCTCTAAAAGTCATTTCCAAACGTTACATTGTTCTGTGATTATATTTAAGGATACTTTAACATACTGTTCTTTGAACAAACAATGACTTTTTTTTTTGTCTCAGCCCATTCAGCCCTGCAAGAAACTTTCACTAAATATCTCCAATATTACCTTTGTGCGTTTGATAAATAACTGAGATATAAAATGCAGGTTTAATAAGGTTTAATGTATGGTCAAAATGTGAGAAAACTGCATAGTGAAGGACGATTGAAATGCAGGCTAAGCCTGCAAGCAAGTTTGCTGTGGGCAGTAGCTGAGTTGCTAGCACACTGAACGTATTTGACGTGGTCATGAGGCAGTAACTTCCAGAGCAAGGGAAGAGCAGCACCTCCTGGCTACCTTGAACAGATTCAGTAGCGCTTGTTTAATGGAGACTAAATTAATAGGTTCTGGTAGAAACATCCTTTTTTTCCGGCGGGCGGGGGGGCTATCTCAGTGTTTCATTGAACAGCTGATCACAGATACTGTACTAAAATGGAATTATTTCTAATAATATTGTAAATTCCAGTCATGCTATTCCATACCTAATATTATGCTTTCCAACAGCAGTTTTCTTGTAAATGCTTTTGGTCTTCTCAATGGCTTTGACTAATTTTAGGTGTTCATATTTCTAAAGTAGTCCAAGGCAGCTAGATGCATTTCTTTTCTCTTCTTTCTCAGTTAAATTAACACATCTGAATCCTCTAGACAACACTGAAAGTCTGAATTTAGACATAGTGTCTGTACTGTCTTTACTTGGTCGAATTTTTGTAAAAAGTCACCACCAATTTACTGCAAATATTTGATCATGGTAGAACTGCATCTTTAACTTCCTGAGCATAAATATACAGCTGACAAAAGTGCTAAAAATATAATTTCTGTAAGAACTGCTTTGCACTGATGTGATCCTTCTTCTTCCGGCTAAGTCCTGTGCCTATTCTATTTATTAATCAATGTTATTTGCTTTTGTGATAGGTGCTTTCCAGTGGGAACGGTTAGAAGAAGATATAAAAAAGAAGCTAAAGGATCCTGAAAAAATTGAACATGTGCTTGAGAAAGTTAAATGTATCCTCAAAACTCCTGGGAAGGTACCTCTAACTCTTCTATTTTTTAGTATTAGTTAATTAAGTTCTTAGGAAATTCTTTTGTATGCATTGTTTCATTGTAAGTCTTTGTTTTAACTTCATTTTGGTTTACATAGTACTTTATTTGTCAATGGGATGCTCATAAGCATTTACAAAAGAGAAAGGCATAGAGGGTGATATGCAGAATTAATATAATCAGTAAAAAGCACATAAGTAGGTTCCTTAAAAGGATTACTTATTTCCTGCTTTGCACACTGTTTGACAGTATGATTATATGTTCCTAATTCTCATGTAATAGAGGCTGCCCAGGAAAGCTTTACTGTCCTGGGTATGTGCCCAAAAGCTTTTCTTCTGCAGTAGCTTGGACGAGGCAGTTTATTTATTACTGTGGGAATATTGTCTATATAGGAATCAATCTATTGGCTGACATACTCAATTCACATTATGCTAATAAGGAATTACACAGTAGAATTAGTTTAAGCTGCTATTTACAGGTAGAATTACAATCCATGCTACTGTAGAGGTTGTACAAAATCTTTGTGCCAGTTTAAATGGGAAATGTTCCGGGACTGTCTTGAGATAACATAAAGATCAGAAGTTGCCAACTGTTCTAAGCTTCTGTTCTTCTTACTAGTCTTAAGTGTCCAAAACTAAAACTTCAAAAGATTGGAATAAAAAGACCTAAAACCTTACTAAGAACTTAACATAGTAAGTCTGAGTCTTTTTTTCTTTTTTTCCTTTGGATTTTCATCATGTCTTCAGTATACATTTATTTCACATTTAAAAGCTCTTCTTTAAAGCCATGAGAACTAGAAATGAATTGTGATTTTCTTGGTCAGATTAAAATTCAGAATTTTTCCTGTTTAATTTAAAATTTATCTCAACCTGATCTGGATTTCATTTACCATAGTCTAGTGGCATGATGTTGATATTGTTCTTTTTAGATAAGGAATGTAGTTCTAAATTCCATTTTTAAATTAAGAAAAAAATGGGGGGAAAAAAGTAACTGAATATGATAGGTTTTGAGGATCTCAGTGCTAGCACACCCACGTTATTAGAAGTCAGTGGTTAAGCCTGTGAATTCTAGTTGTCTTTGGCAGCTTTGGCAATTTCAGGACTTTTTTAGTAAGAATTACTGACTGCTTTGAACCAATATATGGCGTTCCTCTGAGGGACTTGGTGGACGCGATATGGGCAGCTCTGGCACACTCTAGAAAGCTGTGTGCTTAGATCTGCACAAATCCAACATGGCCATAATTGCTCCTCCTGCAGGGCATCAAAGCTCTTAGTGCAGCTTTGTGTCCACACAGTCTATATACGAATAATTTTTGGACTTGAGCAAGTTTGTAATCCTGCATTAACCTGCCCAGCAATAGCAGATGGAAATATTTGTCATAGGTCAAAGAATATCAGGACAAGACTCAGAAAGTGTGGGTGTAGCAGACTTGCTTTAGGTCTCTTATACCATGAAAAACAGGAAAATAAATATTACAAATCATTCCAGAATTATTTTTGTAAGAGATGTGGTTGAGCAGCATTAGCAAAAGAATATAAAATGCAAAGTGAAAGGCTGTTGTTTAGTTTCCCCATATCGATGTTACCTAGTAGTCACTTATACTGTGAGCACCTACACGTTACATTATTCTATTAATTTATTTTGCAGCTCAGCAATTTAAAGGACTGCAGAGCTCACCAGATAAAACGACTGTGTAGTACTTCTCTCAGGTTTTTCTTTAATACACCTGTGTTAGCTGATGTCATCTTCAAAATACAAGGTACAGTACCTCTCTTTTTGTTGCTATGGATGCATCTGCAAATCCAACATTTATCCTCTCTGTAAAAAAGTGGAAAATGGAGCTGATGACTGTATTTTCTCTTACATCTGCATTAGAGTCAGAATTAAGAAAATATATACATTTATTTATCATTGTATAAATTTATTTGCTATTGGTTTAGAGATACTGTTCTGTACTGATACTTTAGAGCAGTGTCCATTTGCAGGGCAGTTTATGAGGCTTGAGCCTTTACAAGTGACATCCGCCTTTAGGAGCAGACTTTGTGTCTCTGTGATTCATGTATGCTTCTAATTAGTGAAGTAATGCTTCTAGTGCAGGAAATGCTATCAGAGCATTCTAGCAATCTGGTGTTTTGTGTTTTTTTTTGCTTGCATCTACATACACACAAGCACTAGACATGGTGGTCTGTGCGCCTTTCAGGTTCCAAGATGCATGTACTGAGGGGTCTGCTCTAGTTTCCTTGCACTGACAGGATAGGGAATGCTGGCAAATTGCTTCTGATCACATTTCCTGTCTACTTTGGGTAGTCCTGGATGTTCTTTTTTGCACACTTTAGAAGCGGGGATTCATGTGCCTTATTTATTGTCCATTTTTTTCCTCTTAAAAATCTCTTAAAATCTTTTTCTCATTCTTAAAAATGCACTGAGATTTTTAAAAATCTTCTGGGATTTTGTTGACCTACTAGTTTGGGGCCATCAACATGTGCCATTTTTATTGCCTTTGCTTCTGGTATTTCCATGCATAACATTTTTAACACTTTCTATTGGAGTTCTCTACAGTACCGAAATCTGCAATTGCCATATAACAGATGTCTGCACATGAAAGCAGCCTTCATCCTTGCGAACGCCTATGTTATAGCTGCCTACTGCAATCCTATGAGTGTGAAATATTCTTTAATTTTTTAAAGAATATTTTTTAAAAAGATCTGCTGAGAAACAATAATAAGTATCTCTCCCCCTTCATTGCTAGTAGTAAAATGTGTGTTAAATTGACTTTGGGGAGCAGGGGCTAACTTGCTGTACTTATTTGCTTTTTACTTGAAATCCTTTTACATTTTATTGAGGAAATCCAAACTGGGGAAAGGCAACCAGGATTCACTGAAATAGCCTGGAGGATCCAACCTTCTATACAGACTGCATAGTGCTAGTGTCTTTAGGATAATATCACCTTTTTAACTTAGAGAGCTGCTGGTGGAGTTTCATAAATCTACTTGCAAAGATTGCTAAGCACTCCTTGGCAAAAGTACTGGAAGGAACTTTGCAAATGAAACTATTTGTATTTTCTGTTTTGTCTGTAAAGAATGTACCAATATGATAGGGTATTGTGGACAAATTTTTTGAAAATTACATGCATTTGCCCTTAAAAATAAAAAGAGAGGAGGAAAACAGCATTGCATACTTTGTAAGAATCAGAATGTGATGCTTTTTAAATGGTAATGTTTTTCTTTTTTTGTTTACACCCAGCCACCATGCAGAAACGATCTTTTAGGATTAGACAATTGTTTAATTATTCTCAGCTTTAAATCTCGGAGCCAAATGTGAAGAATTAATCCCTCAAAAATGAGTACGGGCACAAATAGATTCTTTCTAGATGTTCTGCTTAATATGTGGGAAAAATAAAAAGACCTTTGACAAAGAGAACAAAGTGCTATGGCCGAGTTTGATGACATAAACAATTCAGCTCAGTGTCCTACTCTTGAGAGAGGCGTTGTGGGAAGTTGATGAAATTGTAGCACCACTATATATCTTATGGAAAAAAAAAAAGTTTTATGAGTTGACTTTTTTTAAAAACTACATGCTTATCTGCTCAAAATGTTGACTTTTTAAAAAAAACTGGTAATTCTCTTAAGCTTTTATTCCTACTTCATCAATCACAATATTTTTAATACTTAAATAATAATTAAGACAGATTGAAGATTTTAGTCTCAATCTGGCAAAGGCATTTTAAAGTCTCTGCCTAATTCCTTAAGTACTGGAACAAAAGAATTCATGTATCATTTAAAATAGAAAAATCTGTGGAACTTTTAAGTTTTCCCTAAAATTTTAGTGGGTTTTTTTGGTGGAAAACCAATTCCCAGTGGTTTTAAAGCCATCAGGAGAGAATTTTTAAAAGAACACCCAAGACTTTTACTTTGTGTAAAGTTATTGAGTTAATTCTGAAAAATACTACCAATGTAAAGATTTAATGTAATTTCATCTATGAAAATTTGCCTTTCTATCTTTTGTGGTTATATGGACAGTGATTTCTTGAACACCACTCACATTTGTTGCCAAAAGGATCATTAATGGATGTGAATAGTTCATATGAGTAAGCGTTTACATAATGGTGTATTTATACCAGACCAGAAGCTGAGTTAGTGTAAACTGCTGGAAGTCCAGTTCTGTTAGATGTTATGCTAGTTGAAGACCTGTTTCTGTCTCATAAAAGTTTATCCTGTTTGAAACACTTACTGCTGGGAGCAGAGTATAGTAATAAATTTGTTGTTTATTTTTAAGGTCTAATCTATGAATGTAATACTTTTGTTTGCTGGTGGCTATTCATATATATAAACCTTGACTGGTCTAAAGTAAATGTGTTAATAATTGTCTATGTGATATTTTTATTTCAAACCCCACATAAAATAATTGTGCTCAGTGATATGTGAGACTTGCATGAACCTTGATATTAAAATCCAACCATGTATATAAATTTATCTTGAACTTTTGTTCCAGGTGCAACTGTACCAGCTCACCGAGCAGTTCTGGTAGCTCGCTGTGAAGTAATGGCTGCTATGTTTAATGGTAACTATCTAGAAGCAAATAATATTCTGGTTCCAGTGTATGGGGTTTCCAAAGATACTTTCCTCTCCTTTCTGGAGTATCTCTATACCGACTCATGTTGTCCAGGTAAGCAAATTTAAACACACAGATATATCTGTTAACACATTAGAGCATGGAGAATGAAGGGATATAGATCAAAGTAACAGCATTTTTAGTTTCCCTTCTTTTCTTATCCTTTTGTTATCTTATATTGGTAAGTATTCATCCTTTGTGTCAAATGTTATGATACAGAACTTCCTCCAATGTAAACTCACTAGAAAATCAGCTTTACATTAGTAGAAATATTTTCAGTTGAAGAGCTGGTGTAGTTTGAAAACATTTCTTGAAAGCATTTTTCTTCATCGAAACATGCCAATATTTTTCTGTATGATCTGTCTCAAGAAAGAGATTTTTTTTTGATTTTACAAATAAAAAAATAGTATTATTTAAGTAAAATCAATAAGTAGTCAATACAAGTATCTTTAATAAAATACTGCACTTGTCTTCTGATTACACAGCCAGACTCTAAAAAAAAGTGTATTTCTTGGAAATACATCTTCTGGAATTCTCTTTCCTCAAGAGAAAGAATATTGTTTTCTAATCTCAGTTCTAGATTTTATTTCAAAATTAGCTTTTGTTTTTTGCCACAAGATATGCTTGCCACATATTTTGTTAAGTCTAATTTAAATAAGCTTGGATTGCCAAAATACTTGGATATCTTGTTTGTGTATTAAAATTTGTCAAGAATAAGGGACTAAAATATTCTTAGCTTCTTAAGAACTGTTGTTTTTAGTGAGAAGAGTATCTATGTACTAAATCTGAAATATTATTTAGATCATATAATTATCCTTTTCTGCAACGAATGATACATATTTTTTGCTTTTGTTTTCTTTTTAAAAGAGTTCTACCTTGCTCTTAGGTGATTCCCTATTTTAATCTTTCAAACTTTTCATTAGTTTAAATGGACAAAAAGTGTATCTTTTTTTTAATTGTTATTCTATTGTTCTTGGGTCTTATTCCATTTTCTTTCACATGTATTGTAGAGGTTTCTTTTTTTTTTGGAAGAAAAGTTAGAAAGCTAAATCATTTTACTACTAACAACTCTCTTTAAATAGACCAGCAGCATTTGACTTAACATCCTCAAGATATATATAACTATGTAGTCAATAGACCACAATGTATTACACTAACTACTCTTGTTAATTAAGTAGTTCATATGTTAAAATGATACAGCAAACACTAATAACAGTGGAAAAATAAAAAGAGGGGATCAGCAGCAATTTCATATTGGGTACAGTGATAGAAGTTTCTGTGAAAAGTGGCCTTCATCACCTTTACAAAAAAAGTCAAATAAATGTAATTTCTGCTCTGCTCTTTTCCAGCTAGTATTCTGCAAGCTATGTCTCTCTTGATTTGTGCTGAGATGTACCAAGTAACAAGACTCCAGCATATTTGTGAGCTTTATATTATCACACAGCTTCAGAGTATGCCTAGTAGAGAATTGGCATCTACAAGACTCAGTATTGTTAGCTTGCTCAGAAAAGCTAAGGTATGTTTTTTTTTTACATTACATAACTATATGCAACACATAAGACTATATATATTGATTCTAAATAATAGAGGGCTTTTTGTTTGTTTTTAAAACATATTTGTTATGATTTTTAAGATCTTCAAATTTCAAAAACAAAGGTTGGTATATTATCTGTTGATTAAAGATTTTGGGATGTCAGAAGGGTGACTAAAATATTTTTACAAAAATACTATTCTGACCTCCATTTTTCTTTACATGTATGCTGAAGTTAGAGTAACTGTATCCGTAATATAATAAGCTGACATAAGAAGTACTCATAAAATAAGATAAGCAGAGTGCCTTTTGTGCGTGGTGGAGTCCAGACCACAACAGCTTTGAGAGTACAGAGCTCACCAAGATGGAGAAGAGGAAGGGAACATTCCTCACTTTTTTTTTTTCCCTGAAGTTCTGCTACTGTGCGGAAGCAAAGAATAGCACAGATTCATGGGATCAAAAGGAGACATAGGTCTGTAGCACAGGGTTAGGCCACACAGCTGGGAAGGGGAGTTTTAGAATCTGTGCATGGGTTTGCATCTATTCACATATTTCCTTCAGTGACTTTTTCTTCTTTATCTCCAACTGTTAAAGCTTTATATAATAAAACTGCTGTGTTGACAGCTGTAATCCAAAATAATGTACTTTGGCCTGTAAGCTTTGTCATTTTTTTTTTCTCTCCTACTTTTAGACCTGATAGTATTCAAAAGTTTTTTGTGTTTCTTTTCTTCTTGCAGTTTCACAATTCTGATTGTCTCTCAACTTGGCTTCTTCATTTTATTGCCACTAACTACCTCATCTTCAGCCAAAAGCCTGAATTTCAAGATCTTTCAGGTAGATTATCAATTATTTTCTTTTCAATAAATGCTTTTTAAGTTCTGCTTAGATTCAAAATGAGGTTCCAAATAATGCTACTTCTGCATGAGGGCATGAGTAAGACTTTTTTTTTGGATACACCATCTAATCCAATCCAATGGCATCTGGAGCCAGATGGTCCACCAGCCTACTATGTGACTAGTATAAGACACACAGAAGAGTAATATAGCTAGTGCTGCATCCACTTGGCCTTCCTTTTTTCCCTGAGTTTTTTCCAGATGATTCTTCACGGAGAGATAGGCATGCTGTGCATCATAGACCTTACACTGGGCAAAATGAAGGGAAGAAATAAAAGTTCATATGTGTGTATATGTATGTCAGGGAAAAACATTCTCTTCTCATTTGTCAGGATGCAAATATTCTCACAGTTAGAATTCAGATGCGGAGTATACTTCTCAAAAAATAGCAAATATCAGTAGGTGAACTTTTTTCTCTTTTTGTTGAAAAGGATGTTTACTCCTCATTTCCATTATCTTAAGTTTCAAGACTGGGCAATCACTGCTGCAGGCTGATTTAGAAAAGGCTGGGGTACAGAGATGAAAAGTGTGTTTTTATGAAGTCTAAATAGAATTCACCTAAATAACATAATCTGAAAGTCCATTATGTTTTTATTTTATTAGAGACAGAAATATGTAGAATCAAAAGATGAAAATCTTACTAAATTCTTAATAACCCTCTTCACCTTAATTTTTATTATTTTTATTTATATCTTTAATCTTTTTTTAACAGTTTATGCACTTGTGCCTGCATGTTTGTGTACTACGTTTAATTTATTTATTGCTTTCTTTAGTGGATGAGCGCAATTTTGTAGAGATGCACAGATGGCCCTCTGATATCTACCTGAAGCAGCTTGCTGATTACAGGAATTATATCCATTCTCAGAAATGCTATTGCACAGTAATGTAAGAAGACTCGAATGTAAGAAGATACTCGAAGTATATCTCATCTGGAAAATTTCACTTGAGAATTATTTAAAATATAAAAATCATATCAAGAGCAAATATAAATACTGAACACTGTATGCTATGCTGTAGTGCACTTACCAATGTTCTTTCCTTTAGATAATAAATCACTCTGGTTTTGTCTTGAAGAGGTGAGAAATGTATCCTGAAGTTTTATTTCAAATATCAGGATTTCACACCCATTAGGATCAAACCTACTATGGGTGTGTAACAATACCTCCACCTATTTTCCTTTCAGCTTCTTTATTGCTTATTTTTTTGGTCCTTACGGTTATTTTAAGCTGCTAAGGTGTTGAAAACAGATTTCTTGTAAATTTTGTGTTTGACCACAGCAGCAGTGCAGGAAAGTTGGGTAGCCAACTCATGAGCTCTTCAAATATCTCAGAATGTAAAGAGTTACCACGATGCTTATTGGCTTGCAAAGTTAAGGGTATGTTGAAGAAACATTTAAGTAACTGTTCATTTTCTATTTCAGGTGAAACTTCTCATTAACAGTACTTTTATAGTCATATGAACAGATATTCTTAATTTCAGCAGAATGCTTATGTGGCATTTGTTTAGTGTTTGTTTATTGTTTAGTGCTTCATAGTTATCTAAAAATGAAATATTTTCTTTCTCCCAGTAACTACAGCAAGGAAGTCTGTTCTAATACCTTGTCAAGCATCTTTGCTTTCAATATTCTGTGTTCTTGTAGGTAAAAATTCAGGAAAAATGTAAGTCAGTTAGGAGCATATTTATTCAGTACTAGTAGAAATAGAGAGGCAAAGGAAGGGGGTACACAGTTGTTCTTACGTTTTGTAGGAGAAAAATCCGTAGCAGTAGTAACTCTTCAGAAAAAAAAGTTTATCTCATAGTCAGAAGTTTCCTTCAGTAAGGAAGGAAAGTAGAAAATTACAGAAGTTTCCTTCAGTAAGGAATACCAAAAATGTTTCAAAAAAATATGTGGTCATGGAGGGAGGACACCTTTCCATGGGCATGTCAGTACTATGAAGATCTTCAGCTGTTGTAACATGAAATTCGGGACTTGGTTCTCTTTGAGCAGTCTATATAAAATGAAAGATCATAAAGCATTCACAAGCTACTACATATTATGCAAGTCTAGCTCTGTTTTGAATGAGTGCATTCTTTTTCAACTATAAATGATATATCATCAATATTATGAATAGGAAGTTCCTTGTAGGCAGCCATTGATAGTATTCCTGAGGTCACAGATCTAAATTATTCATTTAAATAGCCATTACAATATATATATGTAATAATAGTGATTACAGTATTATTATATAATGTATGCTGCAACTACATATACACCATATTTGTTAGAATCATTATTATATAGTTACAGTATATATTATATAATTACAATATATATTATATAATAATATGGTAATATTATTACAGGTTATGTTAAGGTCTCTATCTAGGGACAGCCACCTGCTGTAATTGAACCTCTTCACTGTCAGTCGTAGTGCACTTTTATTTCAATTCTATTTTCTCAGTTGCCTTTAATTTCATTTCTGTAGCGTCTGAGCCTAAAAGGGCACAGAAAAATACTGAAAAAATTACTGAGCATTTCTATAATCACAGCTGACCATCTCTAAAGCACCTGGAAACCTTAACTGTGAGGTGAAGGTAAAACTACAAATTGCTGGAACTGATTTTTTTTTTTGCATATGAAAATCCTACCTGTATTTCAATAAAATCTCATAGGCCAAGTGTTCTTCTCAAATTCCTCCCTAAAATCATGGGGATTTTCTTTTCTTTGCTAATATTTTGCAGAGATCTTCCCTATTTGGAGACCCCAAAAGAAAAAAAAAAGAGAGAGAGAGATAGATTGTGACTCAGCTGTCTAAGGTTAGCTTTATATAAGAGTAATGGTAATTCAGTTTTGATTTCTAACTTGTCATCTGGACTTTCTGAAGTTCTTTAAAATACTACCATTAATTGCATCTGATATAAGAAGACAAATTTAGAGCATGAAGCACTAAAGAGAACTTACTTAAGAAAAAAAGTAAGTAGAAAAGTAAAATATATAGAAATTAGATGTAAAGAAAGTTATTTTCTAAGGCTATGATGTTCATTCCAGTAGAAATTAAAAACTCTGAATTAACTGGATAGATAAGAAGAAAATTTAGAGTTTTTTTAAGAATAAGGCCATGGACAAAAATGAGCAAACAACTGGAACCATGGCTTGCGTAGGTACCTAACAGCATGTTTGCTTACAAGCTGTGCTTCTATCAGTAGGCAGCTTGCTTATTTAAATTACAATTATATGCCTTACACTAACTTAGTAGAAAAATGACAAGTTTATGTATGAATGTTTGTCTGTATTGCATGTAGTCCTGAGCTAGTATGTTACAGGTTTTTCGCTAGAAATTGGTCTGTTACCAATAATTTAGATATAGATAAGACACCACTTATTTTTAACTCCACATGAATATTTTATAAGCATTTAAACAATAAGCTTAAAGAAAATATCAACCCTTTGTATCTGAGCAACAGATATATTTTAATATTATGTATTTTAGTCAATTGTTAAAATCACAGGTTTTATACAGAGAAGGCTGTCAATGTAAATATTTGTTATTTATTCACAGATTTACTATAACTTACTATTTGGACATTAAAAATAGCTTTTCATCTTAAAAAGTATCTTCATAGTGCCACCTGTATCAGGTGCAAATATGCTACCGTGGCAGACCTAGAATATATTTGATAAATTTATGAAAGAGTTTTCTCTGTTCTTATTTTATGTGATGTTTATCTGTGGAAATGTATTTGTCTTAACCTGTTTTTAAAACAGATATTTAAACATTCATAACCATACCTGAAAGTAGATCATGATGCTTGGTTAATTGGTAACTTTGTTAACAGAATATTTCATTAGCCGTTACGAACCTACAGCTCATGGATATAGAGAAATTAGAACACTGTTTAATTTGTTATTTGTGACTTTTTTATGTGTAATATGGTAGGACCTTTGCTAGGCTATAAAGTCAAAAATAGGAAGCAGCTGAAAAAATTATTCAAACAAGTAGCGGTGAAGAGGAAAAGGTACATATTAGTTTAACTTCTCTTTAAAGGAAAATTTTAATTTTTTAGTAAGTTTAATATACTACCCATGGATCTAGTTTCTAATGTCATAACTGCTCAAAGAGCTCTTGTTTGTGCAAAAATTAGGACCTGATGCCCTGATGTCAAAGCAGAATCCAGAGAATCAGTGGCATTCTTAACCTGATGGCTTCAAACTTGCATTTCTTATATCCACATATGGTACATTGACTGCTAAGTGATAAGCTAATTGTTCCTCAGCCTTTATGTTTCCAGGCTTGCCAATTACACAGGAAAAAAAAAAAAAAAAGTGAAGGGAGCATGATTCTGGAAACTGGCGGGCCAATCACAGGAAGATTCTTCTCAAAAATTCAATTAATTTGATTATCTGTTGAATCTTACTAGGAGAAAATCCTAAGAACAGGTCATGGAAAAAAGCTTCTTTTGAACTTGTGGAAGGGATTACCTCGAATCATGCTTGTTCTTCAGTGCTGTCTCCCTTTCTGACTCCAGGTTTCTTTGGAGGTTTCTCAATCCATTCGCTGAATCTTCAAATCACAGCACTGCAATCACATCCATTCTCCTCCTGTAAAACATGCCAGGTTCTCATATCAAGGTCCGTTCCCCCGTTTTTCAGGCATGCTCCAAGTCAGCTGATCTGCAGCCCTGGAGATGCCCCTGCGCTACAAGCTCCAAGCTGCTGGCGATTTGCAGTTTCTGAGCATCTCCGGAAACGGCTCCTAGAGCGTGGGAACGTTTAAAGGCGAGGATGATGTCAGGGAGTGAACTTGGGTATGATCAGCCGGGAAATATGCCGTCTCTAGACAGTTTGGATTAAGGTTTTGGACAGATGTTTAAGTGGAATTTAGATTTCCAAGCCCTTTATAAGATCTAACTCTCAAAATCTACTTTTATAACATATTTAGTAACAGATTGCACTGTATAAGTTTTGATGTATTTGATATATGTTAATTTTTGTCCAAGCTAGCACTAAGCTTCATATTGAAAGGCTAACAGAAAGCTTACTGCATTAAAAAAGTTTTCCACATGGTAATTGCGGACTCTTTGCTCTAGTCCTTTAGGTCGTCATGTGTTTGATATGAAAAACAATGCTAGAAAGAAGAATCAGTTGTTTTATTAGGTGTGTGTTGAAACTCAGCCTTACGTATCTTTATAACATCACCTGACGAAAATTTACATGTTTTCAGATTTGGCAGTTAATATTTTGTTAAAAATAAACTTTTTTGCTAGTCAGTCTCATGTGATTATTTACCCATTTGCACTAGAAAATTTGAGCATTCTGTCCTTTTTGTTAGGTGTGTAGAATAAGCAGTATGGAAAGAAAATCCACCCCATATCTCTTGCTTAGCCTTCCTATTGCATGGTTTTCCTGTCCTTCAATTTGAGAAAAGCAAAACAAGTCAGCTTGGGTTGATATTTTATCTTGTCCTTTTATTCTGTGCTAAGTTTTGTGGGGCCTGTGGTACAGCATCAGTCCAGGAACCGTTATTTCTGAAGAGGAGCGTGGTCGGGAAAATTTCAGATCGCTCTACAGTAAGTAAATTATCTGCAATAAATGCTTGAGGAACTAACTGAACATTCAGCAAAGCAATGATATGCTTTGCAATTACAGTTTAATGCAACTGTCTGTTCACTTTTCATGTACTAAATAAGATTCTTGTTTCAGATCCCCAAAGAAATCCCAGATTCTAATCTTATCAATGTTAATATTTTGCTTAACTATATTCAAACCAAGAATTTGAGACTTCAGAAACAGCTATGGCAAACTACTGTATTTTGTAGTAAATAGTTTGGTTCTGATTATAGGTTATGATCAAAATGAGTAAGAGCCATTTTATTTGAGGAGTATATGATGAGCCTGAGAAATGGTGTGTGGACAAAGCTAAAACAAACAAAAAATGACACATTATGAGGTTGAGCCCTGCTGTCCTCAAAATGCGAATAATATCTTTTGTATGATTTTATTTTGAATGATTATTTTATATGATATTATTATGAATAATTCAGTTCTGTAGGTGCATGACTGAGCTCTTTCCTTTCCTTGTGAAGGATCACATAGGAACTGTAGCTGACACATAGGTGCTGTTGGAGGCCAAATGCTTTAGTGATTAATGTTCTTAGCTGGGACCCATCAATACCAGAGTAGGTGGTTTACAGCATGTAGTTTGACTCTGCCAAACTACTCCGGTTTAACTCTCCTCAGAAAGTTGAAAGAAAGAAAGCAAGCAGCATGACTTTTTTGTGCACTAAAAATACAAGTTTGTGTTTATAGTCTTGATGCTACTGGACTAGCTTCTCTCATATCATCAACCACCGGCAGTGCCCACCATGCCCACCGGCCACTGAAGAACACATCTGTCAGTAGCAGCTCTTACTCATCTTGGGCCACATGTTGTGTACAGGGAGAAAATTCCTACAGGATCTATCCTCATCTTCTGTTATTTCTGACACAAGGGGTGATATTTGAACTCTGCTAATGGTTTTCAAACTCTTCATCAGGGGCAGTTCCAACTCCCTAAAAGAATTGTAAATACTGACTTGTGTAAGCATATTTGTCAAAAAAAAATCATGCGCTCTTGAAATGTCTATACTGAACATTTGTATATGAGAACTTTCTTAGGAAGAATGCTAAGTTATGCTGAACAAACGTGAATTCACAGAAATTTGTCTAAGTCATCTTAAGTGGTCTAGGATTAGCAGAAATATGTGATTGTTATTTCTGCCAAGAAGGAAAAGACTTCAAACTTGCCAAGAATGAAGGTTTTTTTTTTCCTTCCCTTTGCTTTCCAAGCATGGATGAAAGCCTGTGGTGCCGTCTTTTTCATTCAGATGAATGTAATGAAGTGCAGCAATGGGGTATTCTACAGGGAAAGCAGGTTCCGTGGCTCCTTTCTGAACTGAAGGTGCAGGGAGGGTCTGCCTCCCTCAAAGAGGGGGCTAGTAGGGCAGTGCTGACATTGTAGCCCCAGACTAGGCTGGGTGCTTCTCCTGGGCCTTTTCTATTCATCAGATCCTAAAGGCTAATTTGTTTATAAAAATAAAACGAGTTTCAGGGGTAAGGCTTTAAAAAAAATTGTTTCAGAGTTTTTAGTTTTTAAAAAAAAGGAACAGGATTTTAATCTCTGTTTTTTTTAAAAAAAGGGGAGAAAAAACAAGGGTTAAGAAGAAATAAAATATGAATGAGAAGTTTTGAGGAGGATTTTGTTCTTTGGGGCTTTTTTTTTCCTTCTTTCTCATCCATGAGTAATCCTCATCATTGAGTTTTGCTTGGCAATAATCACTCTGGTTTCCTGTAAATGCTTCCCAAAACAGCCCTGTGTACTTTAGGCCTGAACTTGGCCAGTACTGTCTTAGCAGAGTATTCCTCAGTTAACAGCTCCTCAACAGGCTGCGCAGCCCCAGGCGTTTTCTCTCCCAAACAGCCCTGGGTTCAATGGCTACACTCTGAAAGGAAAGATCTGACATGGAGCTTCCCGTCAGCAGCCGTGTTCTAACAAAATAATTACCATAAAAAAGTGCCTCCATGCCCAAGGCACGAGCCGAAAAAACATAGGTCATAAGGGGAGGGGGCAGCGCTTACAAGCTGCAGTTGTGATTTTCAAGACTGAATTGCAGAATACCAGTGTTATGGCTGTCTATGTATACTTCAGTTTAGTCTATTTAAAGAAATTCTTTACACTACACAGAAAACATTGAGAGCTGCTAGGGGGTCATTTGGGAGAGAGAAGCAGAAAGAAGACGGAACAGAAAAGATAGAGGCACTGGAAATGGATCTATCCGAAAAAGCAGCACAGCAGTAAACACACAGTATTTATTAGGTTGAGTCAGATCTTGTTCCAGACTTCCTTCCAGCAGTAGAGAAAGGAAGGGGAAACGTAGCACAGTGAAGCATCAAGAGAAATCACAATCCCCCAAAATGATTCTTCTGATGCCACGATAGGAACTTAGAAGGAAGTTGTTCCAAAAAGTACACATGCTGAAATGAGGAGCTTGTAGCTCAAGGTCATCTTTCTGCTGCAAGTAGAAACAGTAGACATAAAGGATATGGATTCCTGCTGTTGGGAATTAGTTTACTGATAATTTATAGAAGAGACTTTGAAGACCTTCTTCCATCTTCCTCCACTGCAAGTCTGTTCAAAAATCTACTATTGGGAAAGAACAAAGGGTAGAGGAAGATTCTACCTTTTATAGAGGCTGCAGGAGAATAAAAGCTTTAAACAGTGTTGGTCCTGAATGTCATAACTGTTTTTAGAATAACAAGAATAACAACAGAAAAACACCAAACCTTGTGTCAGGCGGCAGTGATGTGACTGAATGTACCAGCTTAGCCCTGCTTCTGAGGCAGAACATTCCTGCTTCCGAGTTAGGCAGCTCTCCCTGCTGGCCAAAGTGACTTTTTAAAGCCTGTTATACTTAGCACAGCACGAATGCTGATTTCTTGCAAAGGATTTAAGAAGTTGGGAAGGGTTTTGACCACGAGAAGCCCAATATTAACTGACAAGAATTGATCTGCATGTCACTATGCAAATTCTTAACAGGGAAAAGTCCTTGGGTGCTTTCATGCTATTATTTCAGTACATGGTATCTTTGAAGCAAACATCCAGTCAATCCAGATTAATTTATGCCACATACAGAAGTACTCTAAATTATGCAAACAGGATGAATTACCTTCTAGGAGAGCACTAAATGTGTTCAAGCAACGATGCTCCTGAGGCCGGGAATGAGCAGCTCCACATGTCAACACCTCCCGCACGTGGTCAGCGTCCATGTGCCAGTAGGAGGTTCTCACACCATCCTCTGAAGCTCTTCCTGCGCTGTGTAAAGGTGCCAGGTGGCTCATGCGCTTTCATATTGGCTGCCAGTTGCTTAATTGTCACAGTTATCATCAGAGTCACTGGTGTAGCAAACTTCTGTTTCTGGCACAGTCCTTTCTCTACTTACACTTTTTTTGCCTTCTGTCCTCTCCCTCTTTTACCAGCCCAGCCATCTGTTATTTTCATTCCTTTGCTGGTTCTTTTTCAGAGTGCCTTGCCTTTTTTTGCTTCCCTCTGTTTGCACTGATTGAGTTCCTCTCAAATTCAAGCTCTGCTGAATTGCAGAACAGTTTGGTGCCCACAGTTGTTAGAGCCACCAGTCACCTTGCAAAATCTTTGTCACAAAGGGAAAACTTCTTGGCAGATTCGTTCTTATCAATCTGATGACTCTTTTTAAATCTGATGACTGTTATCTGGCTACAGGAGTTAAATTTAAGAAAAAGAAAGACTTTCAGGAGCTCGGGAGACTCCTGAAGGCCAGGAACAATTACTGAACCTCAAATTCTAGGACCTCCTGAAAGCATCTATGTTCTCTCTACAGCAGGAAGTGAAAATTGTTCCTGAGCTAGCAAACTGCATCTGCTAAAGTCAAGCACGATAGAAAGAAGAAAAACACAGGCAGAAGTGAAAGACTTAAGACAGTAATAGCTGCAAGGACTCTAGAAAGAAAATTTGGAGATGAGGTGTAAAATTCTAGGAGAAAAAGTAGATAATGGGAAGATGGCAACCCAAAGCCAGCAAGGATGAGCTTGTCCCAGGGAGAGGTGGAGGGAGGCCAGGCTTTTCCTCCCTGACTGATGACACCAAGGCCAATGTAGCCCCATCTCATTGATATGATGACCTATTAATGCTTACCCTTCAGCATGCTAGTCATGGCTATATCTACTGTGTGTACTGCTCAACCATTTCTTTGGTGTCCTTTTAAACAGTCTCCTTGCACGTGGTAAAGGGTTCACTAACAGAAGCGCCTTGGTGAAGCTCCGGGCTTGGCCCTGGCTTCTGGATCAGCTGGAGAACGCGTCTGCGTGAGGCGCAGCCCCAAGGAGAACGCGGCTGCATGAGGTGCAGCCCCAAGGAGAACGCGTCTGCGTGAGGCACAGCCCCAAGGAGAACGCGGCTGCGTGAGGCGCAGCCCCAAGGAGAACGCGTCTGCGTGAGGCGCAGCCCCAAGGAGAACACGGCTGCGTGAGGCGCAGCCCCAAGGAGAACGCGGCTGCGTGAGGCGCCGTGCCAAGGAGAACACATCTGCATGAGGTGCAGCCCCAAGGAGAACGCGTCTGCGTGAGGCGCAGCCCCAAGGAGAACGCGTCTGCGTGAGGCGCAGCCCCAAGGAGAACACGGCTGCGTGAGGCGCAGCCCCAAGGAGAACGCGGCTGCGTGAGGCGCAGCCCCGAGGAGAACACGTCTGCGTGAGGTGCAGCCCCAAGGAGAACGCGGCTGCGTGAGGCGCCGTGCCAAGGAGAACGCGTCTGCGTGAGGCGCAGCCCCAAGGAGAATGCGGCTGCGTGAGGCGCAGCCCCAAGGAGAACGCGGCTGCATGAGGCGCCGTGCCAAGGAGAACACATCTGCATGAGGTGCAGCCCCAAGGAGAACGCGTCTGCATGAGGCGCAGCCCCAAGGAGAACGCGGCTGCGTGAGGCGCAGCCCCAAGGAGAACGCGTCTGCGTGAGGCGCAGCCCCAAGGAGAACACGGCTGCGTGAGGCGCAGCCCCAAGGAGAACGCGGCTGCGTGAGGCGCCGTGCCAAGGAGAACACATCTGCATGAGGTGCAGCCCCAAGGAGAACGCGTCTGCGTGAGGCGCAGCCCCAAGGAGAACGCGGCTGCGTGAGGCGCAGCCCCAAGGAGAACACGGCTGCGTGAGGCGCAGCCCCAAGGAGAACGCGACTGCGTGAGGCGCAGCCCCGAGGAGAACGCGGCTGCGTGAGGTGCAGCCCCAAGGAGAACGCGGCTGCGTGAGGCGCCGTGCCAAGGAGAACGCGTCTGCGTGAGGCGCAGCCCCAAGGAGAATGCGGCTGCGTGAGGCGCAGCCCCAAGGAGAACGCGTCTGCGTGAGGCGCTGCGCCAAGGAGAACGCGGGTGTGTGAGGTGCAGCGCCAAGGAGAACGCGGCTGCGTGAGGCGCCGCGCCAAGGAGAACGTGGCTGCGTGAGGCGCAGCGCCAAGGAGAACGCGGCTGCGTGAGGCGCCGCGCCAAGGAGAACGTGGCTGCGTGAGGCTCAGCGCCAAGGAGATCGCGGCTGCGTGAGGCGCCGCGCCAAGGAGAACACATCTGCGTGAGGCGCCGCGCCAAGGAGAACGCGGGTGCGTGAGGTGCAGCCCCAAGGAGAACGCGTCTGCGTGAGGCGCCGCGCCAAGGAGAACGTGGCTGCGTGAGGCTCAGCGCCAAGGAGAACGCGTCTGCGTGAGGCGCCGCGCCAAGGAGAACGCGGCTGCGTGAGGCGCAGCCCCGAGGAGAACGCGTCTGCGTGAGGCGCCGCGCCAAGGAGAACGCGGCTGCGTGAGGCGCAGCCCCGAGGAGAACGCGTCTGCGTGAGGCGCCGCGCCAAGGAGAACGCGTCTGCGTGAGGCGCCGCGCCAAGGAGAACGCGGCTGCGTGAGGCGCAGCCCCGAGGAGAACGCGGCTGCGTGAGGCGCCGTGCCAAGGAGAACACATCTGCGTGAGGCGCCGCGCCAAGGAGAACGCGGGTGCGTGAGGCGCAGCCCCAAGGAGAACGCGTCTGCGTGAGGCGCAGCGCCAAGGAGAACGCGGCTGCGTGAGGCGCAGCCCCGAGGAGAACGCGTCTGCGTGAGGCGCCGCGCCAAGGAGAACGCGGCTGCGTGAGGCGCAGCCCCGAGGAGAACGCGTCTGCGTGAGGCGCCGCGCCAAGGAGAACGCGGCTGCGTGAGGCGCAGCCCCGAGGAGAACGCGTCTGCGTGAGGCGCCGTGCCAAGGAGAACGCGGCTGCGTGAGGCGCAGCCCCAAGGAGAACGCGGCCGCGTGAGGCGCAGCCCCAAGGAGAACGCGGCTGCGTGAGGCGCCGCGCCAAGGAGAACGCGGCTGCGTGAGGCGCAGCCCCAAGGAGAACGCGGCTCCGTGAGGCGCAGCCCCAAGGAGAACGCGGCTGCGTGAGGCGCCGTGCCAAGGAGAACGCGTCTGCGTGAGGCGCAGCCCCAAGGAGAACACGGCTGCGTGAGGCGCAGCCCCAAGGAGAACGCGTCTGCGTGAGGCGCCGCGCCAAGGAGAACACGGCTGCGTGAGGCGCAGCCCCAAGGAGAACGCGGCTGCGTGAGGCGCCGCGCCAAGGGGAACGCGGCTGCGTGAGGCGCAGCCCCAAGGAGAACGCGGGTGCGTGAGGTGCCGCGCCAAGGGGAACGCGGCTGCGTGAGGCGCAGCCCCAAGGAGGCCCTGCAGGAGCGGGAGGCAGGAGGCTCCTCAGGAGCAGGGGCTGGGCAGGGTTTCTCCACTAGCAGTTTACCCAGGGCAAAAGCCTGAGGGCAGAACAGAAGGATTCCTTTGGCAGGGGTGGGCAAAGGGAGGGAAAAGGAACAAAACGCTCTTGTGTTAACTGATCGGAGTTGCAGGAAAAACACATTCTTTCAGGAAAGCAGAGGAAGTTTCTCTTTCATTCTGCGTGGCCCTGCAGCAAACAAAGCTTTCCCTGGCCCCAGCAGCATCCCCCAGGACACAGCAGCAGCTCACACAAGCATTTTCAGTCATCCACTTCCCAACAACCTCCCTTGTCCTCACTTAGCAAGGCAGAAGCAGGAAAACTCTCTTCCTCTATTCCTCTTCTGCTGGGAAATTACCTTCTGTTTTCATTAAGTTATTTCTCTTGGCAAAGCTTCATTCCTTGTCTGCTAGGAAATTTGCTTCTGCTTTCCATTTCCAGCCTTTCAATAGTAACGCTACAATCTCTCTCCTGCCAGGGGATGAGCTGCTGCTTTTGGTGTCTCTAGCAAAACTCTCCATTCTTGCTCTCCCTTGGAATTCCTTCTCTGCTGGGAACATGCTTCTGCTTCCTGTTATTGCTTATGTTTTCCAGCATCACCACTCAACACCACTGATTTAACAAACTCTCAGCTGCGAGCCTGAGGTTTCTTTAGGTCTGTAAAGGCAGCCATAGGCACACAGCAGTATATCACAAAGGTCAGAAATGGTATAGGGCCAGGGAAAATGTAGTCAGATTAATCATACTTGCCTGGAAGGTGAGATGGGCCACGTACCACAGGAGGTTGGGGCAGAGCCTCGCCAGGCTCTTTCCGAACGTGTTTCCTTATTGCGGTCCCACAGAACAGGAGGTGTCCTCCCATGAACACATGTGCCTCTCCCCTTCCAGGCATCCCACCCCAGGTGCGCCTGCCATCCCCTTGGCCATCTCACTGGCCTGAATGCATCGTCCCTTTGCAGTGCCTGATGCTCCGGGTGCGACTGAACGGGGGCCTCCTTCATTGTTGGGGTGAAGTGTCATGATCCAGCAACGAAGGAAGTGACCAGTATTTCTGGGGTTGCGTTTGCATGAGTGGAATGAAGGTACCAGGGTTCTCCTGTGCCCCAGAACAGGGCTGTGTTCGGGCGTTCCACGTTTCCATGCGGCTGCCCAAGGCGTCTCTGCGGGCCCTGGGAGCTGCATCATAGTCACAGCAGGCCAGGGGCCAGGCCAGGCAGCACCATGAGATGGAGGCAGCCTGGTAATCCCCAGAGAGTAAAAGCTTTGATGTTCTTGTGCACATCCCCCCAAAGAAATGATCTACCAGCGTGAGCTTTGGGAGCTGGGCTGCAGTGCCCTACTAATGAACTAATCCATGATGGGGTTACCTCAAACTGGGAGGTCATGTAGGTGTAGGCCTGGAAAGCAAATCCCAGCTTCCCGAAGACAGGTCAGGGATCCCGAAGTTTTATGCAATGACAGCAAAGCTGGCTCTGCTGCACCTGCACACTGAAAGCACTGAATTCACTGTCGGTCCTTCCCCATACTGAAGATGAAGGGCTGCCGTCAAGATGAGCTCATTTCTTGTGCTCAAAATTGCTGGTCAGTTGATAAGAACAGTCAAAGTAGCAAAGTCTCATAGTCGTTTCCCCTCCTTCCCCTTCAATATTTTCCCTTGTCATATTCCAAAAAAAAAAAAAAAAAAAAAGAGCCGAGTATTTATTTTTCTAAGAAGTCCTTTCTGTGTGATGGAAGGCACAGAACTGAAGTCAGTGGTAAGAATTGTTCCGTGCTGTTTCTAGCAAGAGGTTCACAGTTCTGAGGCAGGCAAAACAGTGGAGAAACACCCCAGAGGAAGCCTTTTTTGCATTGACTCAGCAAATTCCAATGATACAGCTACATGCATAGCAGGAAACTAATTTTAGCAACTAGTTAGTGTTTGAAAATACCCCATTCCAAAGCCAATAATACTTAGAAATGTTTTTACTTAATGCTGGTCCCAAGAATATTTGGGATCTTGGTCAGAAACGGGGCTCACAGGAATCTGGATATCTGTAGGAATGACTTAAGGAGGATGCACAGTAATCAGGACAGGCTTATGAGATCCAATTCCTGGCATTACGCTGCACTGCTTTCTTTGGAGAGCAGGAGGTTTTGCTTCCTGGGATTTCAGGTGTGACAGGACCTTGTTGCGATGAGCAGGAGACGAACAGCAAGCACTTGGGAGATCTCGCACGGTTAAGAGAAGCATTTAGAAATATATCTGGGCTTGGTGCTTCATAGTTCTTTATCCTTTAGAAAGACAACTGACAATAAAAAATAATGTTAGCTGGATGTCCCAGGGATGTGGAAGGAGTGAATAGTTGCATATATTAATGAGTAATGTTTCTTTTAGCTGGGAAAGCAGTTTTACTCTCATTTCACAGCTGAACACCTCAACAGACAAGATTTTAGGCTCTCCCTTCCCATAGTTAGGTCTGGATTTTTATTTATTTTGTTTTTTTTTTCCAGAAATTAAGATGCCTATCTGGTCTTCAGGAGCCCAGAAAACTCTGGGACACTACCAGGATTAGGAAGGTCTTCACCTGCTGCCTGCTGTGGTTGGGATTACCGCCAGGCTGCTCCGGCAGGGGTGACTAAGGGAAAGCACGGTGGGCTTCGCCAATACCGTGTATCTATCTCTTACAGTGCTTGCTGCTGTTGTGTCCCCTGGGTCATCATTCATACCTGTTTACAGTGAATATTAAGTGTTGCCTGGTCAGCACGGCCACGTTTGTAGCCCTGCATGGATGTACAGGTGGGTGCCGCCGTGAGCTGGTGTAAGCAGTGCAGAGCTCTGTCCTGCCGGGTACAGCTCCAGTAAAGGACAATCACAGGAAAACTAATTAACCCAAGCGTAGGCTGTGCTGGGATTTCTCCTGGCGGCCCCGGGAAGCCGCCCCTGCTCTGAAGCCCGAGCCCAGGCGGCAGGCGCCGGCCGCGCTGCCGGCCGCAGCTCCCAGGAGGTGGCGGCAGTGCCTCGCGCAGTGACCCACAGTCCACACCTCGCACGGTGCCCCACAACCTGCCCTTTGCACACAGGGCCCCACAACCCACCCCTTGTGCTCTGCCCCACAGTCCACCCCTCGCGTGCGGTGCCCTACAACCTGCCCCTTACGCAGTACCCCACAACCCGCCCTTCACGTAGTGCCCCACAACTCGTCCCTCATGCGCGGTGCACCACAACCCGCCCCTCGTGTGTGGTGTCCCACAACCCACACCTTGTGCATTGTGCCTCACAACCTGCGCCTCGGGCACTGTGCCCCACAACCCGCTTGTCGCGCCCTGTGCGTGGCCTCAGCAGCCCGAGAAACTGCCTGTGAACAAGCAGTGCTCAGGGGGATGAAGTGAGATGACCACAGCCTGGCGCCCTCCGAAACACCCGAGGCAATAAGTTGTTACGGCCTGCGTAGCTCACGGAGGGCAGGAGCCAAACGCAGTTAAGCTGGTGCCTTCCACTGAGGGGATGTTTGTGTCTTGCAACTTCCAAAATATGAATATTCCCACCCCCCATTTATTTATTTATTTATTCATGTATTTATTTATGTTTGGTCAGCTTCCCTCAGGCTATCACGCTCAGGTTTATTAAAACCAGCACTCTCTAGTAGGCACGGGAAGGTGAAGCCCAGGAGGGGGTGTAGGTGTTTTCCGGGAAGGCCCGGCAGCTCCGTCTGGACAGGAGGGAAACGCTAAGAGTTTGGGTAAAGAAAGTCATTAAAAGGCAAGTAGAAACACTCGGATCTCTGCAGGGTCAGACGTCAGGAAGTCTCATGGTGAAGATTTGTGGCCAAGATGGCTGCAAATACGGCCTTTTTCTAGTCAGCATTTACAGCGTTTGCATCTGCATGTGGCATGGAGAGAAACTGATGTTCCTCATTGTACTTTCTAAACTCTAAAAGGAAAAAAAAAAAAAAGAGCTTATTTTGAAGCTGTTTTCTGCTACAATTTTCCTTGACCTGCTCACCTGAGCAAAATGACATTTCCTGGCTGACTTGCATCGGTACATGCACAACAGGCACCCCCTGATTTTTTTTTCCCTTCTTTCCCTTCTTTCCCTTCCCTTTTTTCCCTTCTTTAATCCCTCAGAAGTAAAATCTGAATAGTTAGGGTTCCTTGTTTCTGATTTTTGTGCTGTTTTGGACCTGTTTTTTCTTAACTTTGATATAATTAAAAATATCTAATTCCTTCTCTTGTTCACTTGCAGAATATGCCAAATAAATAAAAAGGTCCAGGTGAAAACAACAGGATTTATTTGAAGAAGAAAGGGGGGGTGGAGGGGGCACAAGTCCAACCTGCTTTTGTCTGTTGTGCAGCTCGCTAATGAGGGCTGAGTAGCCTACCTGGTATGTGAGACAAAAGACGAGCTGGATGGGTCCTGTCCCTTTGAAGAGCTGCTGACCTGGAAAAAAAATAAAAGTTATATCTGGAATTTAAAAACAATTGTCTTTGTGAATAAGTAATCACTATTTTCTAGCAGCAGTAGATATTTTCACTAAACTTAAATGTATTAAAGTTATTCAATATATGATAGTTTTAACATTGGGATCATTATATTTCTGTACATTTATTTAATAGCACTTGTTAGAGGTTTAGTCGCTTCTATGATGCAGAGAAGCAATATTGTCTCTATTTTCAAAAGCCCAAAGCTGGGGTAAAATAAGGTGAGTTTGCTACAAATCAGACAGAAGTCACCTACAGCCCTGAAAATCTTCATTTTTAGCACTGTATTAGCACAATATAGCCACAAGCCTTCCTTCCAATGAACTCAAACTTTTATTTTTTGTGCAAATTAGTTTAACAGTTTCTGGTAAAGTCTGCTGTATGTTTGTTCAACCGAATAAATAATTCTCATGTTTGTGCTATTTTTCTTTTAAACAACTTTCTTGTCTGTGTTTGCTAGTTGGGTAAAAGCCAATGTTTTTATTTGGCCACACTAATGAAAGATAGGAGACCAAATTCATCCTTTGTGTTTCTGCATCAGCTCCAATATAGGAGGACTGGGAATGGTTTTGGTAAAGCCTATTCCACTTGGCCTGGCTTCTATTAGTAATTTCCCGTCTTCTATTTCTATTCTATATTTGACTAGCTGAGTACATTTCCTGCCTTTATGTTTCTCTAAGTGTAATGTTCCCTGGGCAATTGAGTGTTTATTTAATTGAATAATATTACAGCTGAGAAGTGCCTGAAGTAATCTTTCATACCAGACTATTGGAGGGCTGGCATTCAGTATATTTCCTCTTGCCTTTGTAATTTTATTGGAAATTTCAAAGCAACTTCCTAGTGATAATGCTACTGCTCAGCAGTATATTGGGAGGGCATGGAAACCTCTGTCATTATGTTATCTCGCCAATGCTTTGTGCCCACAACTTTTCTTTCCTCTTATGTTGATATACATTAGCCATTAAGTGAGCAAAGCTGCCGGAGTATAAAGGATGACTCTGAGCTAGAAGTTTGAGAATTGATAAATTTAAATGAGCGGAATAAGAGGAAGGGAAACATGTGAGAAACCTAAGTGATGCATGTATCGACACAGTATTTCTTTAGACTTCCATACCAGTGCTTTTTATACCTGTAGGGGTTTTTGGGGGCACCATATTTGCACATGATACTATTATGTAACGTAGATTTCTGAGAATTCTGCTTAAATAACAGAGTTAACATTTTTTTCTTTCCTTTTATGAAAAGCTGCATTATCCACTGATAATGTGGACATAGTTATGAGCAGAAGCAGGAGAATGTGGTCTCCCCTACCTACCCCAAACATTTTCCAAGTGTATAAAAGTTATTAGCAAATCTGTCTGGCTTTCGTAGTTTGCAGTTTGAGTTGGGAGATCAAAGCTAAAGCTAACCCTTACTTTCAAATACGCTTTTGCCTGTGTTACCTGAGTGGATTAGTCTGAAAAATCTTTTTAAAAGGGAACTTGTCCTGTTTGTAGTTTGGTAGAATGCTAGTGTATCCTATTAATGTATTCTGAAAATTATGCTAATCTTTTAACTGTGAAAAGTAGAAGCACACAAAGCAGAATGCACAAGGTTTACAGGTATCCATTCTGCCAGTTTGGGCCTTAAATAAACCAAATTTAATTGCTTTTTTTTTTTTTTTCCTGTCAAAAACATATTCAGTTTTTCAGAGGATTTTTGTTCTGGATAAAACTAGGGTTAGTGTCTGCTGGTCATGCTCGTCTCAGTGAGCTCAGCCAGGCATTTCCAAGGGATCTTCTCTCTGCAATCACACCCTGAACCAGGTGCAGGTTTCGGCTCTGCGGGCACGGCCAACCCGAGCGAGGCGCTGCCGCCCCCAGGAGAGGGTGCAGGCCGATGCGACGTGGCTACGTCCATCGCGTGGCTACAGAGGTGGTGGCCCAACAGCCGCTGATAAATCTCCGCCATTAGATGACGGGCCGGATGTTGATTGTGCACCGTCACCATGGGACGTGGCCTTCCTGAACAGGTATCCAGGTAACACTGCTGTAATACATTCAGGAGGAGCACGAGGCGTGCAACAAAATATGCTACTATGTCTAAAAGGTTTTCAATCATGAAAAAAGAACGTTTCTTCCTCGCGTGGAAATCCTGGAGAGGGTCCACTCCGAGAGTCGATGACTGCAGCTGTCATCAGCTGCTCCTGAGTTTGTGGTGTAAAACCTAGTGGGCTCCACCAGCAGCATGATGCCATCATGATTTTGTTGTCAACCTCATTGAATTTCTGAAAAAAAAGGAACCCTCCAAGCATCTGATGAAAAGATAGAAAATACCACTTCCTTTTCGGTGAGTTTCTGTATGAGTCCTTGGATAAAGATTGTGGAAGCGCCTGCAGTGACCTAAGGGGAAACTGCTTGGGGTGTGTCCTGGACGCCAATTTCCTCAGCAGCAGGTGAGTCGGCACTGGGACGTGTCGAGATGTTCCATGTTGCCTCACTTGGAAGGAAGACAGAGGTGGAAGAGGCCAGAGAGTCTCCTGGAAGACTTGGTCAGTCCACTTGAACATGTGCTTAGATGGTCTGATTCCAGGCTGATGTGAAATGCAACTGTTATAGAATTTTAATTTATCATCCTGCCTCTAGAAGAGCATCTGCTGCCTTGCAGGTGTTCTGGGGCCAGACCACCACTGCTTGGCGGTGGCTGGGGCACATGTGCAGCTGCAAGACCATGACTTCCTACTGCATCCTGGTGCTCGGCAGGGAGGGAAGCACAAGGCTTTATTTTCAAGATAGATAGTTTATCCGGGCTTATCCCCTTTACTCAGGTAATAAACCCAGGCGCTTGCTTTGCCGCACTCACTGGTGTGTTGTGGTGCCCCAGAACGCTGTGTTCTTGTCTGTAAAAACAGAAATTCCCCAAACTATGGAAAGCAGGACTGGGAGTCGTCTGTGCAGGCCGAAGGGGCTCCTAGAGCCATGTGCCTAAGCAGACGCCTTTAAAAGCAGGAACTGGCCCAGCTGGTTCAGCACTGAGGCTGTCGGTCTCCACAGTGAAAGCTCAGGGATGGGAGGAAGAGGGGAAAGGGGGGAATGACAAAAAATCCCAGGAGTTTAATGGGGACCTACTACATATTGCTATATGTCTCTTACCCCAATATATAGCAATAGTATATGAATTTAGTCTAATGAATAATATTGCTTCAAACTACATGCAGAGCTTTACAGTTTCTAAAGAATTTTTGTCTCTGTGAAATCACATCTCAGAGCTCTTTTCTGTTCAAGTCAGTTGACTCCCAAGTAACCTGATTTCTGCTTTCTGAAATTGGTGCAACCCAAAGGCTCTCTGCAAGGTAGCAGGTCGGTTACAGCTGCAAAACAACATTCCATGATGTGGCAAAAAGTCCCCTGAGAGGTCTCTGCCATTTTAGTTGGCTACCACATCCTCAAAACGGACAAGGAAGACACGAGATCTTTATTTGAAAGAGGTGATTTGAGCACTGGAAGACATGAAATCTTTATTCGAAAGAGGTGATTTGGGCACTGAGGATTTCTTTCTCACTTGTTTTTGTTTTGTTTTGGTGTTCAGCATTACAGAGAAAATGGCTTATTTGTTAAGTATTTCAGAAGGAAAAGGAAAACTGTGCCTTGTCATATATGGAGGGAAATGAGGAGGTATTTCCAGCTGTGCTGTCACTTGCAGCCTGGAACTGTTGCAGAGGGATGCGGTGTCACCAGATACCACGGTGGTAGGCGTGCTAGTGCAGATTAGCACTAGTGGTGATTAGCCAGTACAACCAGTGACTCCGTTCACCTTTCACTTTTAGAGAGCTGGGATCGCCGTGGCAGGAATAGGTTGGGCCCGTGAAGGCTGTAGGGGTCAGTCACCCTCTTCTGGTTGCAACAACCTGACTTCTCCATGGTTGCAGTGGGGAGGACACCTCTCTCGCAGCACATGGGGAGCTATTAGACCAGTGTTGAGTTTATTTTAAGCACAGGGGTTTATGAAAGTGGTCATGGAGATCCGGGCGTTGGGCTGAATCCGTAATTACCCTCCAGGCACAGCCGGGATGCTCCCATCCGCGGGATCTCCTGCTTCACCCGCGTATCGAGGGGGGCACCGCTAATGCCTGCTATGTCTTGGAGTTGTGTTTGTGTCCTGTTGGGAGTCTTGAAATGAAAAGAAGTCAGGCGGTACTTTAGAGGGGATAAAACAATGTCGTTGCTCAGAAATCCTTCTCACTGGAAACCTGGGCCAGGAGGGCAGCATGAGCTGAGGAGGAGGCACCGAGCAGGTTCCTTATCTCGCACAGGACCCTGAGCACTTTCTGCTCTCAGCTTTGAACCCTTGACGCTGTGTAACATGCGATGTGCTGGGTGAGAACTTGTAAAGGCTAAAAGCAGCATGACATTACTGCCCGGTGACCACGCAGGCTCGATGCGGCCGTGGGCCCTCCCGCTGGCTCCGGCGCCGTGAGGATCACCGCGTGTTCGGCCTTTGAAGGCGGTGCAGGAAGTGCTAGAGTGGTGATTCAGGAGCAACGCAACTCCCTCTGAGTCAACGCTCCAGTTATGGTTTAGCTGCGGAGCATTGAGAGGCTGGAAAGATGAGGCATAACTCAGAGATCTTGTTTTGCTCTCTGCAAAAGGTAAAAGCATCACATTCTAGTCTTGGTTTAATTCTCATTTTTAGAGTAGTTTTTGCCTACTGATCTTTTTTTCATTATTTGTCCTGCCAATTTATACTTTGCAACATACACCTCACGAAAATATGAAGGGGGGAGAAAGTAAGAGGCAAGTGCTCCTCAACCGCCTTTTTTGGTAAAGACAGAGAAGATATTGGAGTGAAGATGCAGAAGATCAAACTAGCTGCTTACCATACAGTGAAGCAGGCTGTTCAGAAATAAGAACAAGCTCTGTCTGTATGCAGTGTAGCTCCATGGCTTTGTCGAGGTTTATGGTGTGCGGGGTAGTGGGGGCAGTATACTCCACTTCGTCAGTTTGCTTCATATCTGAAGCCAAGTCTTGTTGCTAATTGAGACACTTTCTTTTTTTTCTTCCCCTTTACGACACCACAGTTATGCAAGGCTCATTATCTATAAAGCAAGGAGACAAGGCTGTTGCCCCTAGGAATTTACTGAGTCGCTCGGTATCTTTTCTCAAGCAGTGCGCAAGCTGCAGGTACGTGAGGGATACCCCGTGAGGGCCGGGGCGCCGCGCGGATCCCGTGTTATCCGCGTCCGCGGGGCCGGAGCCTCTCACCGAGGGGCAGGCAGTGCAGCGGCAGCAGGAGGTGTTCGTCTCCGGAGAGCCAACGGGCCTGTCCTCTCACTCGTCTGCGGACATAAACAGGAAGACTTTTCTGACTGCAAGGCTCCAGCGTGACGAATGCCACAGGTGATTCAATCCTTCGCTCTTGCTTACGGCCGAGCGCGCAGCTGCCGTCTGGAGGCACCTTTCTGGCTATGTTTGGAGATGGATAAAACCATTTATAACAACTGTGGGGAAAAAAACACTCTTGCCAAATGATTTGGGGTCACTCGCGCTGCCGCTGTCTCCTCAGACCTGCATCGCTTTTCATGTTATATAACCCGCTTCATGGTTCCTTTGGACTTTTTTTGCTTGGCCAATTTCGGAGGCCCAAGATGTGCCTGCAGGAACATTGCACTAGGTGTTCCTGAGGAGATAATAATTTAATCCTCTGTGTATCCTGTCAGCTCCAGCAATTACTCACCAAGAGGCCTCCCATGCAATGTGCTTTTATGTGCGCGTACCTCGGCAGGCGTCGGGCTGGATGTTAATGGGCAACCGGAGGCTCGTGTTTTCTGCGCCTTGACACAAGCAGCCAGACAGCTTTGAAATTTGAGTCAGTGAAGCTCTGGAAAACGTAGTATGATTCAGCCTGACCTCTAATCACCAAACCATGCTGTTCTTCTCCAGCGCAGTCTGACCTATTTTCTTTTTATAACATTATATCTCTTTGAAAAGCTCTGGCAGTCCTTTTTTAGCAAACACTGGGTCACCAGCTGAAAACATCATTAGTTTTATAGGAAGCTTTTCCTGGGTAAATGTTTGGCAACTTTTACAGAAAACCTGAGATCCTGGTGCTGCAGATCCAACATGAGTTTGTTACGGACTGGAGAAAATGAGAATACAGATTAAAAATGACATGATGTCCTAATGGCCCAAATGCTACATCTGTAAGGTTAAAATCTGCTAGTGGTTTAGGAGAAAATGAAGCTCTGTCCCTGCCTGCAGTAAAACAGCAGCCCAACTCTAATCAAATAGCTGCTGTCTCCAGCCAAAGCAAACAGGCCAGGTACAAAGGTACCTGCCCGGATGGAAAGAATAAAGCATCACCTAGTGCGGAAGCCAAGCTGCCCAGCAGCATTCCCGGCTGCTGGCGAGCAGCACGGAGCAGGAGGCAGGCACGGAGCAGGGGTGAGGGCCACTGACTCAAACAGGCCTCTCTGCATGTCTGGAAAGTGTGGCAGATCTTGTGCTGCAACTATCTGTGTGTACCGCTGCGCTTTCTGGGCATGACCACGATCAAAGCTTGTTTTGCAACACTTCTGGCCCAGCCACAACCTGAATGTCCTGTAAGGCTTTTTTTTTTCCTTTTTCCAGAGAGGACTGATCTTGCCAGTAAATCTTTGGGTAGGAACAGGCTGAACTTTGGGATCCCTGTGGAAAACTGAACGTTTGCATAGTTGTTGCTCAATCAGTTCCTGAGTAATGACAACGCTCAATATTGCTGCTACTGCATCCTGAAGAAACGTGCAACACTGCTTACAGATGCCTTGGGCAAACACAGAGAAAGGCTAAATCCTTGCAGGGATTTATTTGCTGGCTCTTGTTAGCACAGCTCAGCAGGGCACGCTGGCCTCCTTTCAGTCATGGGAGCATGGGGAGCACTTGCTGGGGACCCATGCGATGGGACGAGAGTCATCCCCTCCACGTACTGCACCGAGGTGCCTTGGGCGCTGTGCAGGAAATGCTGCTGAGCGCATTTCTGACTGATGCCGGGGTGAATGCAAATACGGGTAGTAACTCTGGAGAGAAAAGGAAAAAAAAAACACAAAAACAAACAAAAAACCAAGACTCCCAGAGCCATCGACGCTGCTGAGGTGAGTTGGTTACTTAGCTGGATGATGAGATGTCTAAAGAAAGCCAGCAGCAGCCTGTACTCTAATGAGACAGTATGGGTGTACACCACTTGCCCCCGCCGCTTCTCCCCGTCCTACCTCAGCTGTGAAACCAAGAGCAGGGCTAACAGTCACTTTTGGCATATGAAGTCATTTGTGTTGAAAAAAAGTTGGGTTTTGTGGGTACTGGAATTAGCCAAGTCTGACTTTGGACAGGCTCGGCTTGCACGGCTCGTTATCAGCAGGGCATCTGGGAAGGAGGAAACCTCCAACTTAAGACTTTTTCCTGTGGCAGAAGAAAATCATACAGGCTTTTCCCAAGCTATTCTCCTGCAATCAAGCAGCGCCTGAGTTCATTCTGCTGACGTTTCCCCTGGCAGTGCAGGACAAGAGTCTGAAAATGCTGTAGATAATTTGTTGGAAGATGATGATTTTTGAAGCTGTTGCTTTCAACAGGGCAGGGAGTCTCTCATTTCTCAGCCCTCACCCCCATATAATCAACTGCTGTTGCACCAAAGGTATCAGCTTAGAAACAAAAGGAAAAACAAGATCTTTAAGACATATTATGCATAGTGATGTTGGGGAGGTCTGTGGAGGAAGCAAAGAGCTATAAATAAGATCCCTCGGTGTGTTTAATGAAAGAAAGCCATAGCAGTCCCTTAAGCGCTTTGAAGGCACGGTGTAGCTGCAGCTCTTGGTGATGAGGCAGGACCAGGACCTGCTGTTGTGGACTGGGCCACACAGAGGCCAAAGTTTATGTAGAAATGGAAGCTGCTGTGGCATTTAAGCTGCATATTCTCCAGTATTGTTAGTCTTGCGAGTAAATAAAGTTCCTGGATGCTGCAAAATTCTCCGCTTCTCTTTATCATGGAAGGAAGCCAATGTCCAAGGCAGAATGAGGTGGTTTTTGCATTATGTTAAGACATGCTGGAGCCACGCATTCAGGAAGGTCGGTATCAATTTTTCATGAAGAAACACCCTTTGAATAAAAGTGGAGCAGAGCTAATTGTACTTGGCACACTGAACGCAGTTTTAAGACAGCCTGCGGAGACGGGAGAGTCGCACACGAGTGGCCTCTGGAGCAGGTCGGGCCGCGCGTCAGCTCACACTTCACCCCATAGGAGCAAAGACACTGCTGAAACGCAGGCTCATCCCACTTGTTCTCATCAAAGCGTCGACTCTCGCTGTGCTCAGCATTTACTTTGCATCAGTAAATGTGGGTCACCTCTATGGTAATCAATATTTGTTTATCAAAGGCTTCCACGTCCTGATGTCTCAGAGGGATCCTTGGCCTGACTTTTCCTTCGTCCTGTCTTGGTACAACAGCTTGCCTTGAAACAGTTACTGTTAATTCTTAACTGTCAGCATTTCTGTGAGAATTTACGGAATAAAAAATATCTTGAAGAGATAAAAAGGGGTTCTTTTTAGGAAGAAAAAGATCTCATTTTCATTGGAATATTAAAGAAGGAAAAACCAAGCTCAGGTTTTCTGTAATTGTTTGGGGATGGAGATGAATCACATGAGCATTTAAGAAAGATCACGCTTTCAGGTCCGCCTCTTACCAGCACATGCGATACCACTTGCTCTCCTTGACATTCCAGCAATGATGTCCCCTGTAAGACTGGGATGGTATCAGAGCATCGGTCATGATTGAAAAGGTGTGAATGTAGCTTGTTCAAGTCCTCCCCTGGTGTGTCAAGTTCAGGAGTAGAACAGAAACAAGTAAGGCCTCAGCCTGAGTGAGTGGAGTTGCCCAGGGGCAGCTGGAGATGGGCTGAGTGGAGAGGGCTCCTCTCCAGGCAGGGTCTCCTCTCCTGGCAAGGGCTCCTCTCCAGGTGAGGGCTCCACTCATCAGGGCACATCCAACCGCAGGTGACTTTCAGCATCCTGAAGAGCCTCCACGATGGACCGTGCGTGATGTCGGCCTTGAAACTTTTCTTGACTAGCTTAGTTAAGGTGCATCTTTATGTTAAGATCCCATTGTTGGAGCTATACCTTAACGCTAAGCATGTGTATTTCCGAAGGGGAAATGATCTTGAGAAGTTTCCAAACATCAATCCAAAAGGAGGGGCGGCTTCTGGCTGCTTTTCCTTCCTGAATTCTTTATCTGAAAAAGGCCTCAACAGCAGCTGCGCTCAGACGTTTACACATGAAATCTTGTCAGAGAAAACCCTCTGTGCAAGGAAAGAACTCCCTGTCCGTCATCACAACTGTAGCTTTTAATTCAAACTCTTTAATTAGCCCGATCACAGGGAGATGAGCAAACGAGTCCAATTCAGGCTGGTTTCAGCACGGGAAATTCAACACGAGCCCTCCTTGAACCACGTAAATGTTTCATGTTGCTTGCTGGAATTGGTGTTCTCCGATCTCAGCTCCCCCTCGCAGCGCTTAGAGAAGTGTTGCGACTGTAACAGTGTTGAGTTTTAGTGGTAATGGGATGGAAGGGGAAGCAGAAGGGAAAATAGCCCAAACAGACATAGCAATGCCATCAAAATGAAAAATACTGCATTTTAAATATATGTTTAAATGGATCATTTAGGTTGCTGACATAAAGAGTGGCTTAGCAGAGTATCAGAAAAAACAGAAGTGAACTGTAGATTGTGTTTTTCTTAGGAAAAGATGGCTATTTAGAATACAAACTGGTTACAGTGAAAGTAAGAGCTCCTCTTTCTTGACAGTAACTTGCAAAAAATTGCAGATAAAGTGCCACATAATCTGAAATCTGATTATGCCGCTTTGTGGGCAACAGGAATAAGTGGCTAGGAGATTATTTAAACTTTTGGGATAATTTGAAGAATCTGTTTATGAATGGTGCTGTCAGGTTGTGAATATAGAAACCTTTTATTCAGTAATGGACTTGCTTCCCCACATGACTCCTGGGGGCTCCAGGGAGTGATTATGGCAACTGCCAAGTTGCTGCATGAGCAGAAGAACATATATATATGCAGAAGAAGAATATATAAGAATATATAATATAAGAAGAAGAATAGATAATATGGGCAGAAGAATAGACCGTGCCTAAGAGTAGCAGTTGCTGCACATGAGCTGCGTGCTGTGGCACCGGCTCTGTCAGTGGGAGAGGAGGCCGGGCCGTATCCTGATGCTGCTCTGGGCCATGTGCAGCACCCAGTCAGGAAAGATGCATCCAGATGCAGTTGTGGTCTTGTCCTGCCAGACCCAGAGGAGGATACTTTCAGGCTTTCAGGGGAAAAGCACACAGCAATTGCACTCTGAAACACTTTTATTGTTCTGACAGGTGGCCCTGTTGTTTCAGTTCTCAATGGGCCTTGAAAGGAACCAGAAAGGACGACTTTGTGCCTGTCCTCCACAATTGTCTGCATTATCTGCACAAGATTCTTACAGCCTGTGAAGGATCCTAGGGCCACCTCTCTCTCGCTTCTCTTGAAGCACATTGCCCTTCCTTTTCTGGTCTGCAAAGTTTTCACTGGTTTCCAGGCCACCATTCTGCTCATCTCCACCCTGTGCTGCTTCTCCTGGGACCTTTTTTTTTGGTGTGGAGGACTTTATGATCATCAGTGCAGTTTATTTATTGTTAGTCTTTTTCAGTTGTTCTCAGAGTGAAAGGAATTTCAGCATATGATGCTGTTAGGATGGTTTTATCTTTCTTCTGCTGTTATTATTACTACTGTCCATCTGCACATCTTGCTTTTTCCAAGGAGTTTGGTGAAGTATGCAGAGATTATGGTGAAATTTTGACTTTGTTGTGACAAAAAAATGTGCATCTGCAAGCAAATTACCGTGGAGTCTCTTGTAAGCACAAGAAATAGAAATAGTGGTGGTGACACCAGCCACCTTGTTTCAGAGACTGTGACATGCGATTTCAGGATGGTGGGAGTTTCCTGGGACGGGTTTGCGCCCACTTGGCAGCAAGGGCAGCAGGGGAAGGTCTTTTAGGAGAACAAACCACCACATCACTGCTGCTCTTAATGTCACATGGGAAGAATGGCTGTCTCTCAATGAAAGCTGTAGAGATTGGTGTCAGCGTGAAGACAGACATAAGTGAGTCTGGGTCTTTTTAAGTTTATAGCCATCTCTTCACTGAAAGAAAAAAAAAAGGCTAGGAGAGGAAAACTGTAAGTTTTTTGTTTGCTGAAATTCTACTGAATGGTCCTACTATCATCATATTTTGTAATTTGTAAGACGGGTATTTTAAACCCACGTATTCCTTAAAAGTGTTTTCAAGTGAGCTAGGCGTTTGAAGGTCATGATGAACATGGGATATAGGAAGGTCTTGCTAGGCTTTGCTTGGAATGAAGACTTAAAGGCTTGCTGTAAGCAAGTAAACAGTTGATCAATAATTTTATTATTTTAAATATTTAGTCAATATGGAAAATAGCTAGGAGCAGTCTGAACTGGGACAGCTTCATTAGGAGGACTAAGTGTCTCAAGTCAGTACATGAGACACTGCTAAATATGCTGGCATTTCTGTACATGCATTTCTGTACATTCTGTTTTTATCTTCTCCTGATGCTGAAAGTGCAAGCGGGGCCCTGTGAGCCCGCGCTGTTGGGGAGGTGGTGTTTGCTGCCGAAGCAGCAAAGGGAGGCAGCCAGAGAACTGAACCGAGCGCGGTACAGGCTGTACGTAGTCAAGCGGCCAGAACATCCTACTGGTAATTTTATGTCCTATCAGTTTATCTAATCTCAGAGTCTCGCAACCCGTGTTTCCAAAACCAGGCCGTGACAGCCGTCCCTGGCGCAGCCGACTGCAGCGCTCTCCTCGCTGCTGCTCAGTGACTGCGGCGGTCGGTCCGGCCGAGACGCAGCCCTGCGGCCGCAGCACCCGGCACCGCCGGGGCCGCCCCCTCCGCAAGGCTCCGCCAAGAAAACCCCGAGGCTCAGAAGTGAAAAGTCAACATTTTATTGAACTTAAAATTGATGCAGAACAGAGGGGCAACAATGGCTCAAGTGTTCATTAACAAAACGCCCCAGGATGTTTCACTTACAGATTTTTAATACAGTTTGTATGGAAAATGAAAAAAAAAGTTTTAAAATAGTCTCCAAGTCAGAAAGGGGGATTCACAGCCCTGTTTTAAGCTTTCTCATTCCCAAATATTGTCCTCCTTTATTCAGTTTCACACCCTCCCCTAAAAGGAGGAAGGTTATGGAATTGCTGGCGACATCCCTTCCCCCTCAAGTACACAGACAAATTATATTAAAACTCATGAAAAGAATCACACTTCAAAGTAGCCATAGGTCTCAGCATGAATCAACACTTACATATTCAGAAAGACTGGTTTGACATTACTAATTTAAAAAAAGAAAAGCTAATGGAATGAGCAAAGTTACAATATCAACACATTAACCCAACTTCTGTTTAAATCCTGTTCGAATAACTTGCCTCCAACACTTACTCACGTGTTTCTCCAACACACTTCCAAAAGATTTGATTTTATTTTTATGATACCTGTCAAGGTCAACTGAAGACTTAAAAGCAGTCACCAGGAAGCTGCTTCAAGTGACAGTTGAGAGCACATCTACAATAAAAAAATGAAATACTTGGAGCACCGGTTTTCTTTCCCCAAACTATAATGAAATTGGAAACCAATCTCCCTAGCCTATGATTTTAAGCCAACTGGAAAGGGCTATTGCCTCCCTTTTGACCCTCTTCTATTTTTATCCCCCAAACTGCAGTGAGATTCACAGTGTCCAAAGAGGAGATGTGCACCGTTGCCCCTTTTCTACATCGATCTTGCATTTCACTTTTGGAGTAGTGTAACCCAAAACAAGATGCCACCATCTGCAGTGTTTTTTTCTGTGAGTGAGTAGGCCAGTTTTACAGGAAAGGCAATAGAGTTTGAGAGGCCCTGCTTACAGGCTCCCAACAATTGCTGAAGAGGAATGTTGGCTCAAGGGAAACAAGAGATATGTAGACTGACAGTACTAGTTTGCAACACGCAGGCTGCTAGGTATGCTTGCAAGGCTTAAGAAATGCTCAATGCAAATGGGCAAAATGCTCAGTTAAGGCCTTTACAGTAGCTGGTCAGGTATCTCGATGACATGCGGGGCTGGACCCCTGAAGCTGTGTTAGCCTCCAGCTGCAACAGAGCCAGCCTGTAAACCAGAAGACGCGGCCAAGGCAGCTCACCTCGCGCGCTGGAGGACGGGGAGGACGAGCGCCCGGGCTCTCGGGGCCGCCGCGACAGCGCTCCGAGGGGACACCGGCTGCCTACGCTGGTCCCGCTGTCGGGAACTCCATGTTATTCTGACCTTTCAGATGGAAATCGAACCAGAGCTGCAGCAACATCAACTGCTCCTGCACTTCATTTGGGCATTGCTGTGTGCACGCGCTCAGGCTTGACCTTAGACTTGAAGCACACGCAGCTGTTTAAGGGAATAAAGAAATCTCCTTCCCGTTTTACTATCTGAAACGCAAAGTTTAAAACTGTACTAATCTGAGGGACCCAAAAAACCCAGCTTAAGTCTCAAATAAACAACATCACTAGCTATAATGCACCCTGCATGTTGTGCTACACCTCGCATACTAGTCCACCTTCAAAGTGTAACATTTTTGTACACAAATTTCAGTTGAAAATTCCAATGCTCCCGTTTACCTGTGGCATGTGTTTTGGCAGTTTCCAACATTCTCTGGTTTACAGTGATACACAACAGGTTTTTGATGGTGGAGACAAAGTTTATTAGAGATACTACCAAAATTTTGGCAAACATTCCAAAATCAGATTTGTAAACATAATGCTTCCCTTTTCAATTGGCAGCACTTGAAAAAGACAAATACAGTAAGACAAACAAAGATTCTGCTTAATTTTGACCAAATAACCTGTGTTTCCACATGATAAAGTAAGCAATGGTTTAAATCAAATTAAACCAAAAAACTGCATGAAATGGAAGTTTGTGCTGTTTGGTGATCACAGTATTTTATAGTTAAATACATCTGTTCTTTGTTATACTCCTGGCACCCAGGACAAAAATCTTTAAATATACATTTCATGTAGGCAATAGCTTCTTTGCATATCTCTCTTCAAAAAATACTTTATAGCGGTATATAAATAGGTAACCTACATGTGTAAGTTTATAATCTTGCCCCAAAACTATATATCTGTTTAATTTTGTAAAGTATCAATTTCCAACATTAATAAAGCTGACAAACTATTGAAATGGAAATGCTCTCATCTTCCACAATAGAAGTAGCAATTTTATAGGAAAAAAACCTACAGCAACACTCATCAGTTGTTTTAACCTGAGCGTTTGGCCTACTGAAGAGTAGCAGCTTGTTCTCCTTCCCCACCACGCATGCTCACACGCACACGTCCTCGCACGCACACGGGACAGGCACACACTTCCAGACACCGGTAGGCCACGGAGCGCTTCCCAGGTGCTTCGGGAAAGCGGGAAGCCGTGTAGCTAGTAATTCAACTACACTAAATGTACACAAGCAAACACCTTAAGGCAATCATTGCAATGGGGGGTTTAAGTTGCAGGGGTAAGTTTCTGTTGTAACAAAGATGGCCTGTATATAGTATTTATATACAGACCTCTTTTAACCCTCCAAAACAATGTGTTCTTTTTTTATTATTTTTTGTGCAAATTTTTTTCTAAACCTTCTACCATTTAAGGCAAAGAGTTTGCATTAACAAGAAAGGTCAGAAAACAGCCTTATATTTATCCAAAAGCATTTCACTTTGCTACAATATTCTCTTAAAATGTGCACAACTTCAAAGTAGAAGTACTGGATCCCCAGTGTCTACTGATAAAATGATTTCCATGGACAAACATAAGTCTTGAATAAAAGAAGGGACCAGAAAAAGCAGCTTCAAATATGCATAAAAGCAACATCAACAACAATAAAAGTAGTAACTCAAGTCTGCTAATACTGAAACTTTTGTAATTCAAAAGTTTAATCTTTTTAGAATCTTAGAGCAACTCATTTGGAATTTTAAATAAATAAGCTTAGGTTCATTCACATCTCCTGCTCCAATCAGAAGACTAGTGCCATGACTCTGCTTGCCGTTGGTCAAATTCACCTATTAGTCTTTTAATATGAGCCAGCTTGTTATGAAGATATTCACATCTATACTTCTCTTCGTGGTAGTTGGGACTAGACTGTGAAGATAAAAAGACAATTAGGGTATGGAAAAATTGCTACAGAGTTTAATTTTTTTCATGTTGCTTTAAAAAGGGCCTCAAGCCAGACTCAGTTCCTTCCACCTCCCACAGACCCAGTTGCTGCACATACCTGTTTTATCTTCCGATACTCTTCCAGGACTTCCTCATGAAGGATCTTTAAGGAAAAAAAAAATGTGAAAACAATATGAAAGGTATTTCACTACTACTACAAATATAGCTCTACCCAAAATCTTAAAAAGAAGGAAAAGAACAGTTTTAATAAATATATTTTCTTATCCCTAACCCACCCTTCCTGCTATGCTACCATAAAAAGCGCTGTATCACAACCTATAAATAAGCAACAAGGGCAGAATGCGTATGAGGGTTCCCCTTATGAAGTCACTTTAAGGCCACTGTAAAATACTTGCATTCACAGACAGCTCAGAAGTCGGGGGAGCCTTGATTTAAGGACTAAAAAACTTATTGTAGGATTCTGACAAGCTACGGAAGTCACAGTGAGCCGTGGCAGGGCCAGAGCACAGCTATCAGCAACCATCAGCAGCTTAGATCAGTATCTTGCCACTACTAATTACAGGGGAGTTCTGAAGGGTTTTCTCATTTGCCAGGTGCCTAGGATCCTAAACCACTAATTCTGCTCACAAACATGTTTGCAATCTGTCAAAAAATTTATAAAATCTATATCCTGCCAACAATCCACAGTATATACACAGAATTAAAGCACACTGATACTTAACACTTGGGATTCCAAATACTGGGAATTTAGGCTTGAAAATGAGAATACCAGCTTTCAATATGATTAGCTAAAAACTTCAACTATAATTTGGGCCAGCTGCCCAAACATGCTGAAATCATTCGTGCATTCGTGCATCTAGGTCTACTTAATGTATAATACCTGCTAAAGTCAAGGGGAATGGATTTCAGGGAAAGCCTAGGTGGTTCCATTCCATGTGCTACTTTTTTCCCCCATATCCATTGTATCATCCACTAGAGCCTGAGGTAACTTGACGACTCCAGTTACATTCAACTTGACAAGCCATATCAGTGTAGTACTGCAGATATAAGAGATGCTAAAGAATCTGCCTACCATGCAAATTTCGACGTTTGGGTAAGATTTACTCATTATTACCTGATATTCTTTGGATCCTGGAGAAAGAAGTTTCCGCTGTGCATCAAGTTTCATGAATCTCCTAGTGACGTTCTCCACCCGCGCATGCAAGTTCCGGTACTCATCATACTCCGCGTTGAAGTCATCCTTGTAACTCTGGCGTTGCTCATATGAGACTATAGCTATGTATTTTCTAATGGAACAAATAAGTGCACAACCTCAATTTTTACACCAAGAACATTTCATAATTAGTCAAACAGATGCCCAAGCTTGTGTTTGAACCAAGTAATTACTGACTGACTTGACTTCTCTACATGTAAGCGCATACGATCCAAGAGAGCCTAGTTATGTAACAATAATCTTCATAAGAAATCCACTGTATTTTTACAGCAAGGACTTGGCATTTTGCTTTTTAGAGGTTGCATTCAGAACTTGTGCAAACTGTAGTATACTTAGATAACACAGACAATCATTCAAATTCAGAAAGCCTCATGCATCAACCTAAGTGAGAGTGGAGATTCAGATTACAGTCTGGTTCTATAAGGGGACAAATTAACAGTCTTACTTCCTTTTGAAAAAGACATTTTATTGCATTTTTGGAAGGGACTAGATTTGTGAACTGGGATGCAGTTTAGATTTTTACTAGATTTGTACCACTCAACAGAACTAATATTTATAGATAAAATTATTTTGGTAAACAGAAGTTCAATTCACCAGCAAACTGCAAACAAGTCTGAAATGTGGGAAAAACAATCTTTTTAATAGATACAATCTTGGCTTTTTTGTGTGTATGTTTTGTTTCATCTTCTTCCAGGACACTAATCCTTTAGGCCCTTCTACCCCAAAGACCAAACGCTCTTTGGATAACACAGGCACCCTCCTAAGCTGACCAGTTCTTCAAACAACCCTTTGACTAATTTCAACACTGTGGAAAAAAAAATAAAATCAAACAGGTTGAAACTGGGTACGAACGCAGATGATAGCTCTAGCAGTGATGTCTAGCCTAGTCCAGATGCACCTGATTAGCAGTTACACAGTCTCTTAAATAAAACCTGAGGTGCCCTTCAACTCTTTACTAGTGAAGCAACAGGGTGGAATACTGACCTACAAACAGGTACCTCACATGAGCAAGCAGCAAAGGCCTAGCAAAGGACCTAAGTACCTTACCAAAGCAGCAGCAATGTTAGGTGCGCAGAGAGAGAAGTGAGAGCAGAAGGGGTAAAAAAAAACCCTAAATAATAATAATAATAATAAAAGCTTATTCATAGCTTTTGCTTTAAGTTTGCTTAAGAAGTTTAAGTTATTATGCTCTCAAACTTTATCTTAAGATGAAAAAAATCTTTTATTCTAAAGTCATGACTATACTCAGGAATTATATAGTACCTACAGGAAGACAGAAAATTGGAATTGTTTGAACTGGACCATTTTGTTTTTAAAATTTCTGTACTGATAGTAATTTCTTCTTAGGATGCCAAAGCCACTAGCTTATCTGGAAAATTATTTCAAAGCCAGCTCCCTTCACAGAAAAACTTTAAAAAAATCTTACCTGAAAAGGTTATTCCTATTTTATTAGCAATGCTATTGCATTGCTATATTTACACGAATTATAAACTACATATATTAAATTAGTGAATATTGAATGGCATCAAGTAATCACATACTTTACCCTTTCTGAGAAGAAGGAAAGGGATTTCAAAGCATTTTAAAAAGGTCATTATCATGCCTCTCAACTTACAAAGCAGCAGCCAAAGAGCTGAATCAGTGTATTCACCCAGCAGAGGCTCAGATTTAAATCTGGATCCAATTCCTCAGTCTAACACTTTACGCATTAAACTCCTTCCCTGCAGGGCTAGACTTATTTTACGTCTTTCCATAAAGTATCATTTCCTGCATTAAATACGATGCAAGGCATGACTGCAACACAACTGCTGCAACACAAACATAAGATGCACCCAAGTCCAAGAGCTGCAGGGAGGCTTCAGCTCATTCAGTGCTGCTGAAGTTATATGCAGTAAAACTGATCTTTTCCTCTGACAAGACCAAGGTAATTAGCAGCATTTTAACGGGGAGAGCAGTGTCTGCCCTTCTGCATTGCTAATGTGGTGAGGAGGGCCCAGCTTCAGCGCTGCAGCGGCCACCGCGTAGACGCCTGGAGTGCCTGGCACGCTGCGCGGCTCCGCCGGCTCCCAGCGCTGCAGCAGCCGCCCCAGCCTTCCCAAACTCACCCTCCCGGCCGAGCAAAGAGCTCCGGGCACCCCTGCCCCTCCACTGCATTTTGCTACAACTTCAGGTACACACTGGACAAAATCATCGCACAGCAGCCGTTTGCCTTTTACATGTTTTTGAAAGCGCCACCAAGAAAACACTGCGGGGAAAAAATGCGCTGGGTATTTGCAGAAAATATTTCCCCGTACAGTTTTATGACAGTAAAAAGAAAATTATCCTTCTAAAAAATGTATTTAGGCAACTAAATTTTTCTACTATTAAGAATTATTTCATACTTTACTTCTTTGTCGTGCTCCAGTAAGGGTTGGAAATTCACATGTTGAAGAGAATTTTCACTTTTGGATATATTCAGTAATCTTGTGTGTAACAGTTAAAAAACTAAAATTAATCTTATGGGAAAGTGAGTTTTTTAATTTTTATTTTATCAACTGTGATACTCCAGTTACTACATCCAGATTTCATTTAAAAGTTTACTGCATTTTTATCTTTAATTATCATTAAGAAGCAAAAATTTTAAATTTGAGCTAAGTTTGTCTATTTTCTTCATCTCATTAATCTGCCATTCTATAGCAAAATGGGGTGTTCTGCTGTACTCAAATTCAGCATTTCAAATCACCATTTTAGACCAAAGCTTTAGAAATAAGCTTCATGGTTAAGTCCTCCTTTATTATATATGCTTCATATTACTGGACTTCAGAATTTGCTTGCTATTTTTCCCTCTCACTTATTGAAAACACAGAAAATATGCCTGAATTTCATACGTGTGGTATTTTCATGTCAGCTGTCCTGTGCTGCCTCACCTCTAAAAAGCAAGCAGCACACCTTGATATTACTTTTCTATCTTGCTATTGTAAAGGAGGAGGATGAGATTAAATGACTTAAGTCTTCTTCATAAGTATATAAAAATCTTGGTTTTAATATTTTTTGCTCAAAACATTAAGAACCACTTCAGCATTTAAAACTTATTCAAATAAGGCTCCTGGCTGACTTAAAAGAAGTTATTATTATTAAGGATATATATTTTGGCAACTTTAGAATTTTGCAGCGAAATGGAAGTTTTTACAGGCTATTTTTCAACTGCCTCTATGAGTGGTGGGAGATTCTTGATCACTATTTTACTCACATGAAGTAGTCTGGTAGTTCGCTTGTGGATGAAGGAGGATCCATAGAGGCAGTGCAAGTTTCTTTAACTCCTATAGAAAAGCAGAATTTGACATTTCAGATGTTTCAGAACATTCATGAAACGGAGTTTACTACAGCCAAACAATGCCAATCCGATGGGCCTGCAAAAATCTTTCAGTTTTATTCGCACATCACTTCACTAAGAATAAGCACTACAATTTAATAATAGAGCTCACAAATGGGCTTAAAGGCAAGGCACAGCTACTGCAGTCTGTAGGGCACACACGATGAACACAAGGTCCCTATTTCTTGCTCCCAAGACCTGATGTGGCATTGGCACAGCAATTCACGGTGTGCAGCAGCAGATGTAGCTGCACAACTTCACATAGCTCTATATCATTCCCAACATTCAGGTACCAGAAGCCTGCAAAAAGTAGGGTAGGAGGCTGAAGTCCTTTCCAGGCCACGTTCTTCTCCCCTCTTTTCTCCTTCCCTAGCAATTACAGATATGCAAAGTTGGATTTAATTCTGGCACTCTTTCAGCAGTGAAGAGCACTGTGTAGGAGTGACTGGTATTCAGGCTGCAATCACATGCAACAAACATTTGCTCCACATGAATCCAGCAATACTGGATTCGATGCAGTTTTTTGAACTTTGGGTTGGCATTATGAAAGCAGAGCACACTTACGCCCTAACCCCTCTGTTTCAAGTAATATTTTAAGAACCACTTATATTTTACATGGAAAGATGACACTGGAAGAAACGTTCAGTGGAAATACACTGGAAGAAGTGTTCAGTGTCTTGGCAATACATCTCTACTTCAGGTTTTATCCATCTCATTTAGTGTTTGCTTGGCATTTTTAAAAAGCTCCCACAGTTCCTTATTTCATCTTACAATGCCACTGTTTAAACACAGTATTTCTGCTAAAGCTCAAGCTTCCTTACCGATCTTTAAGCTAATTGAACCTCATATGTCAAGGAAAGTAAGAATCTATCATGCTATGTTCTGCTTGATTCTTTTGCTTTTAACATTAAATGTCTTACATGGTATAAAAGGCAGAAGGTGGAACAAAACTTTTAAGAGATTAATGCAAATAGAAGTACAATGGTTTCTTATATATATATACACAGAGAACTCAAGTGAATATGGTTTTGCTGTATTTCATTTCCAGAAGCTTGAGTAGGATTTCTTTGAATGACTGTACACTGAGGAACTTCAGTTCAAGCACCAACCTGAAGCATAAGATCAATTCCCCATCGCCTTGGCCATGCAGAATTTTGCTAGCAGCCTCTGGAGAAAAGTTCTCATGCTTTTAAATTCAGCATGAGCATTTTTCAAGACCATCTCCAAGCACCCTCATCTACACGTACAACAGTACTTCAGAGAGGCACCCGAGACTCTAAATAAACCCACGGATGGCAGTAGGTAAAGGCCACAGATGAGTTCCAGGTTGTTAGCCAAGCCTCTGCAACACAACACACAGGTTGAATGAATTGACCTTTTCCCTATTTTTTTTTTTAAGAGAATCCGTTTAGCTTTGCAGTGGTGTTTTAAGTAAAAAGTTACAAAAACCTTTTTTTTTTTTTTCTTCAAAGTAAAGAGTTTTTGTAGCCAAAAGGGAGAGGAGTTTATAGTCCTCTCCAAACCAAAACTCTAGCAAACCATCCACCAATTTACATCCTAAAGGCAGAATAACACAAACATTCACATGTGGTGCATCTATTCCATGCGCTTCAATAAACAGTAACAAAACATATAAGCTTTTAATCATCTAATTTGAGCATGCAGGATTTAAAACTTGCTGATTTAAGAAACAGTAGGTTTCCAAGAGCTACCAGTTTAATGGAAACCAAGGGGGAAAAAAAAAAATCCAACACTTGTGTTGTTCTAGTAGTTAGCCCTGCCTTTTAGCCAATTACAAACCGATTAGTATTTCTTTGTTCTTCTGTTTTGTTCTTGCTTTGTAGTATGCAGTAAGAATTTATAATAGCAAGTCTAATTTTAGCAAAGCTTCCAGTAGAACAGGATCAGATTAAATATAAATAAAATATAGCTACAAGGCAATAAAATGGCAGACAAACAAATGCTTTCTAACTCTTCACCATAAATAGGGACAATGGTAAGCAACCTAACTCCAAGCAAAGGAGAACTAGATGATTCCTGTTTCCAGATCCTGGTTTCACTAATTGAGTTATAAGGGTTACCCACATAGGTAGAAAAAGCAGCACATCAATACCTTCACTTGACTCCAAACCAGAGGAGCTTTTCAGCTTGGCAGTTTCCTCTTTCCTAAGATCTCTTTCCTTTTCATCCACACCTGCAATATCATGCTTTTTGCTTTGGTCCTTCTCCTTATGCTTTTTTGCTTTCTTTTTGGATTTTTTGTGCAACGCCAAATGCTTCTCGTCTGTGGACTTTGCGCACTCTAACTGAACTGCAGTGGATGCTGGCATTTCTAAAGGAGTCCTAGAGGTATATTTTTCTTGCTGGTCCTCGTAGATGCTGCTGCCATTGTGACTAAAGCTGTCTACAGGCAGATCTTGAGTTCCCCGGCCCTCGGGAGTGCAGGGGGAGTTGGAGTTGACAGTCTGTGGAGGGTTGGAGCCGGGCAGGCGAGTGGAGGGAAGCGGAGGAGGAGCAGGAGTGGTAGCGGCTGCAGGGGGAGGTGGCGGTGGCGGGGCTGCAGCAGCCTTCTCGCTGGAGGCAGGAGGCAGGTGACCGTTGAACGTCGGCTGGACCCGATTGGTGAGGTGAGATATCCGGGGTTTTTTATTCATTAGCGGATCGATGAAGTCAGAAGCCAAAAGCCGTTTCTGGAAAAAAGCAACGTTAGTTTTGCTCCACTGCCGAAAGGTACCTTTCCAAAAGGGTAGTTATAGAAAACATCTCTCAAAATAACCAGCAGAAAAATTATTACATGCCATTAATACAAAATTATTATGCCTTATTTCATATATAGTTTTTAAGTTTCTTATGATCTGGCAAGTTCTTCTTCAGTTCTACAGCTAAGGCTTTTGGAAGAAAGATGCTCCACTCTGATGCTCTATCAAAGCCTTTAACTAAAAATAAGGTCAGCTCAGTACTGTTTAAGGTATCAATTTCTGTACAGATATATCTGGCAACGGCAAACCTTTGCTGCCACAAAATGATGTTCTTTATTAAAGCAGTTCTAAGTAGTGTGTGAAACTGTGTAGTTATCAGAACATGTAAAGTGCAAAGCAGATGGAAAGTAGGTAAAAAAAAAAAAAAAAGCCAGGTTTTGCTACAGCTGTGGTTCTAGCTCTTCTCCATGTGAAAAACTAATTTGTGTTTGTTTAACAAGCATATACTGCTTATGTTGATGTACAAAGCAGTAGCTCTGCCCACAAGTGTCAGGCACAGCTTTATACTACTCAGCTGAAATAATTCCAGATTCTGTGTATCTGAAAGGAGATGTGAAGAGGTCCATGGGTCTTGCACCATTTCACTGTCTCTGGCAGGCAGCAAATTAGCAAGAAGCAATAATGTGACACCCCTCCCCAGTTTTTAAAAACAGAAATACCTTAAGGGTAAGATTTTCGGTACTTACTAATGATCATTCTACGCAGACAAGCTCGTGTCGTCCACTACCTTCAAATTTCAACTACATTTACTGAACCACAGTTTTAGTCACATGATTCTAAATGAATCTAAATTTTCTAAATGAAGGTTTTCAGGCTTCTTTTTAAAAGTCTGTACTGCCCTGCTTTATTGATAGGAAAAGAGGACATAAGTCTCAAATTCAAAAAGCTTGACTTGGGTACCCTAAAAGCTAGGCTACACTGAATCATAAATAATATCTACAGAAAAAGAAATACTACACCCACAGGAGAAGAATGCTGCTGTCATTTGCTGCTTATTCTGGCCTTCTCCAAATTTTGCATTTAAATAAGTGTAAAAGTAGCACAAGAATGATTGTGCATGTTTGATATATTAAAACACACAGCAAAGAACCTGGTATACATGTAATGGTCGCAATACGTATCACTTTTCTTTAGAAGAAGTACCTATACAGAGATAAACAAGTTATTTGGCAATAGAAAGCAGTTTTAAGCATGCTTCTACAAAGAATTTTTAAGCATTCTTCTACAGTTGAATTTAAGCTTCAGTAAGGTACTATGGATAGTTACATTCTATGTAGACATGTTGGCTGTTCAGACACTGGTTGGTCACTCTCAGAATCTATACATTCATTTACAAAACACTGCCTACACAGGAACCATTTTTTCTGAAGATTTCAAATAACATTCTGAAATAAAAAACTAAGGACACTGTCTTTAGCCTGTGCGACCATAAGCTTTTAAAGTGTTCCACAGTGCGACCATTTTTAAATAGTGACCATCCAATTTGAAATAAATGCGTTCATTTACTCACGACTCACTTTTCATATACTCATGACTGCCTCACCTTGCAGCTTTTACAACAATATTAAAGTGCACTAAATTGTAATACACTAAGTAATGTTAGAAAAGCCACAAATTAAATACCTGGGAAAGAGAAGTTGATGCAGCATCTTTATTAGAAGTTACTGGAGATTCCATATGACTGCTGCTGGTGGCATTCTGAGATGAATTTACTTTTCTGTAAGGATTACCCACATTTTAGGTTACAAGGCAAAAATGTCTGTGTCATAATTTTTTTTTCATTATTTGGGAAGACATACACTCAATTTCCAGCAGACATGTTTAAAAGATTGCTGCTTTCCTTCCCCTGAAAAGGAAACTTACCTAGCAAGTATTAACTCCAATGACTGCTTATCTATTTCATTGTATCCAGGCCAGTCCTTCTGAATCTCTTTAAACACATAATCCTTCAGAGTGTAAGAGTTATCCTTGGGATTCAAGTTGGCTACCTACAGGCAGCAATTGAAAAGCAAAATATATTTATTATACTTAAATACATTTCCATGCTCACAGGCTACAACAGTAAGATTAATTCTGGAGGGCTAAATAAGCTGAAAACAGAAGCAAGCAATAGCTTTCCAGTTTTGGACTGTTTTTATTCATTTGTAGTTCTCATCTAATAGGCACCGATTTTCAAAACATGGTAAATTCTGGACCTAAACATTTAACTGAAACCAAAATTACCCTAGGTGAAATCTATTCATGAAAAAGCTCTGAACCACATAACTGTATTTTCCTCGTCTTTAACCCAGCATTAAGAATGGAGACAAACTACACCAAAATTTTTCAGTTTTCAGTGTGCTAATTATGTTGAGATGCTCGAGTACGTACTTCCAAATACAAAATCCATTTGGTTTAATTTCTGCAGGGTGCCTCTTGTTCTTTTGTTTCATACAGGTATTCCTAGGTAAACATGATACTCTTCTATCATAAACGATTCCGGAGTACAAGCTATTCTTGGAACAATGTGCGCTTTCCACCATTGTACTAATTGCTGTACTACAAGCAACAGCAGCTTTATTTGTCATCATTTGTTTCAATAAATAAGTACTTCCTTTCTGAAGTGACTGAGTCATGTAGTTTAATTCATGAAATGCATGAGGTGCCAGAAGAAATAATCTTCCTAGTGAAAGTCCTAAGTGATTACTTAACTAGCACTAAGCTACTACTTCTATTATAAAGACAACATCCCACTTGGTTTTAAACCATGTCAAAGATTTACTGATGAAAGAAGTAACTCCATTCACATATCTAACAAACTATGTTTTGAATGCAAAATCTAGTGCTAGAACAGTTCAGATCTGTACAGAGTTTTACAGAAAACCTGGGAGTAAAACAGTCCCTGTCTGTTTATCCCTGACAAAATGCTACATTACTTTTCTACACAAAACCACTGCTTTGCGTAGCTTTGACTATCTACCCTTCTCAAAATACTTAACTTGAAATGTAAGTGCAGGTGCTCAAAGGAAGATTCCAATGTCTGTTATCCTCCATATGATTATCATTCTATTTGGATTTGAATGTCACTTACAGGCCATTAATACATTCAAATAAATACCTATCTATTTGATCAACAAACTTCTCCATTCAGCACAAGAAATATAAAGCATCACCTAAGCAATTCAGAAAAAGTTTGGCTATCCACTAAGTAATCCAAAATAACAGGGAGAGGGGAAAAGGGAAGTAGGAGTAAGAGTCCTTTATTTATTTTTTTTTTGGCCTTTCTTTTCTACTTTTGCTTTACACAAATGCCTCAAACTGCAAGTCAAAGCTGATCAGGAAAAACTTAAATGAGAAGAGTATCATAAGGTGTTTACCGTTTTCTAGCTTAAATACAAGAGCAACGTACCTCAATGTTACCATCAGAAGAACGGCAGGAGAAGAAAAAGCTGGCAAGAGGTCAGTGATCTCACCTGTTGAAGGATAGCTGCAAGGGAGTTCTTGTCCTTCTGATTAACACCATCTCTCTGCAAGCGAGCGAGCAACTCTGGTTTCTTGTAGGTCTTCAGTGCGAGCAAGTGAATCACCCTGTCCCTGTACGGTCGCTGTGAAACGGTGTTATTCACATGCGTCTTCCGTATCGTGTTGGCTGGGTTCATGGGTGTCGACCGCTTCCTTTCAGGTGCAGCATCTGGAATGCTTTGTGGTGCTTTTCTTATCTGAACTCTTTTTCCTAAAAGGAGAGTAAGAAAAGAAACATGAGTGGTCAGGAAAAGACACGGAAGGTAATGTTAAAGAAATTATTAAGCCAGATGAATGGTAAAAGCCATGTTTATTCAACATTTTAAGCTCAAGATCTATTAACATACTGAGGTAGTAAAGATGCATTAACCAGCAAGTACTATAGATATATATGTATGTATATGAAAATAATCAAATGAACAATATTTGTAAGAGATGTACCTCTATCTAAACTATCTTCATATATTCTTATATATTCTTCATACATAGGAAGATATATCCCATATATTCTCACTATCTTCATACAGATGCTTTTCTTTTTTTTCGCTCCCCTCAGTTTAGAGGCTCAGATCCTGAAAATGCAAACATCTGGCTACCCTGAGAAAAAGTATCTCTAAAGTATCAAGCAGAGCTCTTCTATTTAATTAAAAAGATCCCCATTAATGTCTGTAGAGCCTAAGTCTATAAAAATAATTTAATCCCTGCTAAAACAAACAAAACAAAAAAGCTACCAACACTTGGTATTATTCGCTGGAGTTACAGCTTGCTCCACACTACAAACTAAAATGTTCACATCTACTACTTAATATATCTATGTACATGGCATCAAGTTTGTAGGAAAGAATTAATCAAAAGATTTAACAATCCCTGGCCCCAAGTTTAGGGAAGTTCCAAAACAAAGTCTGCAGAGCATTTGCATTCAGACTCTATAAAAAGCCTTGCTCCTCAACTGGAAGAACAACTCAGCTCTGTAAACAACACATCCAAAACAAACAACGTCTACTTTAATTTAGAATTTTCTGGAAACAGTCACAACTTCCTCACATTACTAGCTGTTCCACTGGTACTTTCTATAGCACAGAACAAGTTTAACAAAGAATTAATGAAAAAGATCGCAGTGAAAACTACTTGCACCCTAACAGAAGAGGTGAGACAAACTTGGGATTTTTTCAAACTAGCAACTGATAGGTTTTATAAATGACCAGCTAATGACTGAATCCGTATCTCTATCAAAGAGGCTTCAAATTTAGCAATTTTCTACAGTGATGGAGCTGTATTTGTATTGGTATTCCCAGGAACAGTAAAAAGTTGTTTCATTGTCCAGTGTAGGTCAAACCTTTATAACCTTTCTTAGTATTGGGCATGTTCCCTGGACCTTGCCCTTCTGGTTTTCAAGAACAAACTTAATCATGTAAACATACACGGTTACATTTTTAGCACAGCATGAACTTGTCAGTTATTTAATTGAATGAATTACAAATATTTTGACAAGTTAAATTCCATTTAGACACACACACACACCTGGCATAGTAGATAAGAAAGGGTTTGAATACTACATACTGACACGTGGTAAATCCATTTAGAAAAGTTAGCTTCCAACAAAACCAAAGCTAACACATAGTTAACACTAGTCCCTAATTTACACTGCATTAGAAGTATTACAATGCTTAATTAACCCTCACATGCCCTAACAGCAGGTAGACCTGCCTTCATTTATGTCAGTCTGAAGCAAAGCCCCAGAACACTGCATAGTGTTACTGTCCCTGTCTAAACCCTATTCAGTACATTCAATTAAGCTCTATTTAAACAACCACTGAGAATTATGTAATGATTTACATGTAAAATAGTCCTCCTCTTGGGCCTGTTTCCAATGACTTGAGACTCCTCAGTGAGCACTACACAGAACAGCTCAGTAATAGAATCACCTGAACACTTGGCTTTGCAGAAAGCTAAGCCAAGCTAACTAACTCCTCAGAAAGGAGACCAACATTACTTAACATCTTTATTAAAAATATTCCAGTGGTCTCAAAATAACAATTGCTTATTCATAAACACCAAACTGTTGTTAGAAACCAGCCTTGTTAAGTAAATTCTAATTAGCACAGACATTAACATGGGTGAAAAGTGAAGTTTTTCTCCAGCTAGTATGCTTACAAAGTTGTATGATAGAATTTCCCAATGATTTTTTTTTTCTGGGTTGCAGGTTAAGGTAGTGTTTCATGTAGTATTTAGGTATTCAGAAGAGTTACAAAAACATTAGCATTTAAAGAGAATTCAAGTGTACAGGAAGTTACAACTTTTATCAATGGGCAAAATTTTCAAACAGCCAAGCAACAGGGGAATAAGGAAGAACAGACTGGCAGACTTTTAGGGAAAAAAGGCTAATATCTGAATAGAGAAACATAATATCTGAATAGGAGACCAGATCTATGATGTGAAGGTGGCCTACCTAAACTTGAGATCTTTGACTGTTTCCCAACAATAGACGGAGAGATGACAGCCATCTATTAGAAAATTAAACACAAACATACCAACAAATGGCCCTCCAGGTTTAATAACCTTTGCACTTCGATTGCGTGATTCTTCTTCTGCTTGGGTCATGCGCTCTCGGGTCATCTGATAGGAATCATTTGTTGCACATACTGTAATTTTATCCTGTATAAATCCCAGGCAACTAAGTTGAGAGGCTCCTGAACTGTAAGAACAAGGAAAAAATAGTTGAGGCCAAGTGCTCTTTCAAGTTTAGGTGCATTAGAAACTTTAAAGCCCATCTGAACAGGCAAAGAGAAGAACTTTCAATACTTGACTCTAGGCAACATGCAAATGTATTTCCAATGTTTCAGAACCTCTTTAGACGAGCATTGTACTGATTTTACCAGTTAATACAACTACCGTTTTCTCATAAATATGTATGGCTACTCTGTGATAGTGTTAGTAGGTGCACCATACTGATAACTACTGCAATAAAAATTAAATCTGAACGGAAGTAGTTAGATCAGTATCCTAACTGTACACATATTAGGCCTTAAGGGCTTTTCAAATAATGGTCAACTCAATGAAAGTAAACATTTGAAAGTCACATGCTTCCTCTGTTTGTGAAAAGGTAGTCTGTATCCCTTATGAATGTTCAAGTTCTTACAAAGTTGAAGAAGGTTAGGTCAGCCACCCTGCAAAATGACATTTTTGCTTCTCACTTTTCACAGCTTCTCTTTTTTTTTTCCAGAAAGGTTCTCTGTTCTCTTTTTGCTTATTTTGTACTTTTGATAGCACTGAGATGTGTTTATAGTTAATCCATCTGTTGTTGTGTGGATTTACATTTAGTGAGAGACACTTTCTTTCTCCCTCCACCACTGGAAAGAATTCAAGGGCAGATGGCGGTATCTCTTTGATAGAGTCAACATAGGCACTAGATTTCAGGAGAAGTTTCTTCTCCTGAACGAATTGTCAACGAATGCTTTGCATTCATAGGAGCAGCAGAGATCAGCAGTGGTTTATGACTAGAATTGCTGACCAAACTCGCCAAAAGGTGAGGGTTTGTGTTTTACTGAGCTGGAGGGGGATTCTCCCCAGAATTTCGTGCCCTCATTTCCTCTGGGTCCCTTTTGCATGTGGTGTTATAACACAACGCATGCCTATCCTCAGCCAAGAGCGCAAGTCCAGTGGTCAAACAATAACTGGATTTAAACTAGCTCAAGTATTATAGCTGCAACAAATCTGTTATGCCACACTTGCCATTGCAACATCTGAGTAACTCTGATGAGAGAAAGGATAACAGGTTTAGCTCTAGCTAATCTGAAGCATTTTTAATAACCCTAAAAATCTGTGGTTCGCATTCCAAAGAGAAAGGTTCAGGAAAATTTGGCACCTAGTTTCTCAACAGGCTATTTCTGGAAGCCAGAAAGATGGATCAAGCCAAGCCTTTATACTGCAGAGTATTTAAAGAATTTACAGTGATGATTTGTCTAAATAGGGGCTATTGGGCATTATTTCTTGCCCTTGAGCGGAATGCTCAAGTTTCTGTATTCATCAATAAGGGTTTCTCCACAGTTTGGCTGAAGAGCAGGACAAAGGGAGGGGAGACTGAGTGGAGCCATGAGCCCAGAAGGACAAAAAGAGCCATCTGCAAGGAGATGGGGGCCTTTACAAAGGAGGGAAATAGGGCAATTGCCCCACATTCTTCAGCAAGGGGGACAAAGCAGTTGGTGAGCTCAGGTGAGAACAGATGGCGGGAGGCCGGAGTTCGGTGTAGGTAGGCGGGCCGGGAAGGCTGTAACTTCTGAGTACCTTGGCCAATGGGGAAAAGGAGAGGGCGTCCCTCGGGAAATTAGGATAAAAGGGGGGCTGCGTCCCCCAGCATTTTGAGAGACCCCACAGGGATATGCCCGGTGGACTCTCCCTTTATTCGAATAAAGTTTTAGGACTCCTCTGTCTCCTTTTGGACATTCAGTTCTTGACAGCGAGATTTTCCGCACAATTGGGGGCTCGTCCGGGATCCTTCCACCTTCCGGGAACGGCAGACGGCGATTGGAGTCGACGGCGCGCCTCACCATAGCTTTTGGTGATCGACTCCCTTCGACAGCAGCCTGCACCGGACGACTGATTGGGTTCCCAAGACTGTCCGGAGACAGACGAGAAGCGGATCGGGGGATCCGCAGGTAGGACCGGGAGGGGGTCCTCAAGGGGTGTGATGTAACGGACTAGGTCTGACAGAAGGGACTAGGTCTGACGGAAGGGACAGGACTAGGTCTGACGGAAAGGACCTCCCGGTAGCGCTAAGCCCGACGGAAAGGCCTAGGTCTGACGGAAAGGACCTCCTGGTAGCGCTAAGCCCGACGGAAAGGGCTAGGTCTGATGGAAAGGACCTCCGGGTAGCGCTAAGCCCGACGGAAAGGGCTAGGTCTGACGGAAAGGACCTCCGGGTAGCGCTAAGCCCGACGGAAAGGGCTAGGTCTGATGGAAAGGACCTCCGGGTAGCGCTAAGCCCGACGGAAAGGGCTAGGTCTGATGGAAAGGACCTCCCGGTAGCGCTAAGCCCGACGGAAAGGGCTAGGTCTGATGGAAAGGACCTCCGGGTAGCGCTAAGCCCGACGGAAAGGGCTAGGTCTGACGGAAAGGACCTCCCAGTAGCGCTATAGTCTGACGGAAAGGACTAGGTCTGAAGGAAAGGACCTCCAGGTAGCGCTAAGTCCGACGGAAAGGACCAGGTTTGACGGAAAGGACCATTGAAATCTCACTGGTGAGTACTATGGGACTGGGGAACAAAAGGGGTGACGACCCCGATATGGACAGCCAGGGAAGGCAGCAAAGGGAAGCCAAAAGAGGGTGTTGGGAAAAAGGTATGACCACCTTGACTTATACCTATATAGTCCTTTGGGAAGACTTTTGAGGGTTTGGGATAACTTATGCATTCCCCTAGAAATAACCAAGGAACTAATGATAAAATATTGTTGTTTTGTTTTGGCCAGAATATAAATTACCAGGGGGATTTAGGTGGCCCCCCTGTAGGGTCGGACGACGATCCTGGTCTGTGTCAGGTTTTGTGCCAGTATCTCAGTGATACTGAGAAGGGTCTCATCGAGAAAGAATGTGCATCAATACAGTTAAGGGCAACATCTAGAGGAATCTATGTAACAAAAGAGAGAGGCAATCTGCTGAGGGGTTGGAGTTGATGGCTGGATTGGGAATGTCAATTGATATTGTGGGGGATGATAAAGAAGTTAGCACTACTGTAACTTTGTGCAAAATGTCTGATAAAGCTAGGCTGAAGTGAACTCGGAAGTGTGGACAGTTCCAGGAAAATGATAAAACACCAATTGACATGGACAGTCCTCCTGCAAGGATACACCACAAGCCTTGCAGAAAATATATATTTGGGGCATATTTTGGCTGGAGGTTTAACCCAAAACAGCCCCAATGTTGTGGTATGGACATGAGAAGGAGAACAGAGCTTTAGAAAATTAAAAGATAAATTGACCAAGGCTCCGGCCTTAGCTCTTCTGGACACAGAGAAAGAATTTGAATTATATGTGGATGTCAAACGGAGCCGTGGCAAGGAAATTTTAGTGCAAAAGCATGGAGGCATGCGAATATGTTAGACCCAGTGGCTAAGGGGTGGCCTTATTGTCTGCAGAATTGCGCAGGTACGGTCCTAATGGTAACTGAGGTCCGAAAACTGACCACAGAGGGATCCCATGATGTCAAGGTCCCATACCTTGTCAGGGCCTTGCTATCTGAAGGGGCGTCTGAAGCGAGGGAGGGTTTAACCCAGCTTCTTGTCTAACTGGTCCTGAGGGAGAAGAACCAAAGGAAATCCATGACTGTATTATATTTAAAGCAATATGTGGCCAGAATACTTTTTCTTGTGAAGTCTCTCTGACAGGAAGCCCAGCTCGCACAGACTCTCCCCTTGGATTTTGCAGTCCATGATATCCAACCAGGGGGTTGGGTCTTGGTACATCAATCAAGACAGCTGAGCATGGATGGACTCATCACACCAGAGTTAAGATTTCCAAGACTCCAGAAGCCTGGACTTCTCAGTTGATCTGTACCGCTGGCTGGGTCTGGAAAATAAACTGGGTTGCTGGGTCTGTGGGAGTCCAGAAGAATATGAAGACTACTCATGGGTACTAGACATACTGAATGCAGGTTGTTAGTTAATAACCTAGTTTGTAAAAACAAATATTGTCCAAAGGAGGAAAAAAAAAAAAAAAAGAAAAAGAGGAGGGATTGAGCGGAATGCTCAAGTTTCTGTATTCATCAATAAGGGTTTCTCCACAGTTTGGCTGAAGAGCAGGACAAAGGGAGGGGAGACTGAGTGGAGCCATGAGCCCAGAAGGACAAAAAGAGCCATCTGCAAGGAGATGGGGGCCTTTACAAAGGAGGGAAATAGGGCAATTGCCCCACATTCTTCAGCAAGGGGGACAAAGGAGTTGGTGAGCTCAGGTGAGAACAGATGGCGGGAGGCCGGAGTTCGGTGTAGGCAGGCGGGAAGGCTGTAACTTCTGAGTACCTTGGCCAATGGGGAAAAGGAGAGGGCGTCCCTCGGTCGGGAAATTAGGATAAAAGGGGGGCTGCGTCCCCCAGCAATTTGAGAGACCCCACAGGGATATGCCCGGTGGGCTCTCCCTTTATTCAAATAAAGTTTTAGGACTCCTCTGTCTCCTTTTGGATATTCAGTTCTTGACAGCGAGATTTTCCGCACACCCTCAAATCACACTATTTACCCAAAACACTAATTCTACCCTTTGCCCAGTTCTTTGAATGCTGATGTCTTGACACTTCTTTCAAATTCCACGTTTAAAAATCAGCTAGCACTTAAGCACTGTACATCCCTCAGCTACACATGGCATTGTATCACTTCCAAGATCGCTGTGGCCAGAGTCCAAGCGAAGCTGCAGGAAAAAAAGGGCCCCACTGGGGAAGCCTACAGCATGAATTAGCTCCTAAACCAACTTTTCCTAATGTACAGAGCACATTCGTCTTCATGAGAGTGCCAGTGTTCAGTAAGGCTGATACAGCCTCACACCTAAGTGAGATGAAGAGCAGAGAGGCTTGTATAATCCACCCCTCCTTGGGCTGGAGATTTTAAAGACTTGACTGGTCAAGACCTTGAAACGATTCTGCAAGCAGACCTGCCTTGAGCAGACAACTGGACTGAACACCCTCCAGAAGTCTTTCCTGACCTAGCTGTTAATGATTGTATAAGCTTATAACACCATATAAGTCTTGCATCATCTCTGCAAACGCTTAGGACAGAGAGTTGGCTACACAGGAACTCGAAGGCTAGTCTGAAGTAGATTTTGAAGTCGATTAGTAAAGCCACATTAAAACTACCTAGGCACTTTTTTCAGGGAATTAGAGTGATTTAAATTTATTTTAATTTACAAAATGAATTCAGTTTAACTAAAACAACTACTGCCCAACCATGAAAGTACGCACACAGAAGTCTAAAGGAACGCCTGAATCAGACTTGAGTACCCCTATACATTAGGCTTGTCTACATGTAGCAGTTTATGCCCTTTCTCTGAGAAAAAAAACCACCTTGCACAATGGTTCTGGTGAAGGCCACTTAAAGGCTTCCTAAAGGCCATCTGCAGGTGTTCCAGTGCACCAGCTGCTGCAGAAGCCTTTGGGAGCACCTCCCCAGGCAGAGAGGAGGCAGGACCTTTCTCTCTCTCTCCCTCCCTTTACGTGCTCTGGCTCCTTACTTTGTGCCAGCCTCAGCAGCTGTCTGACCCCTTTCACAGAGTTTAATCCCCACTACCAGCTCAAGAATGCCCTAGTCTGGCATGAAAGCATTCAACTTTAGACCACTGCTATCAGCGAAATCAATTCACAAAAAAAAAAAAAAAAAAAAAAACAGTACTATAGAAGTAAGCTGAAACAAGAGAAGTAGGAAAATGACAAGGGAGACCTCCCCGCCTTAGGCAATGGAGAGCTATTAAATCAGCTCATTCTCTCACTGCTCTCAAGATTCTCCGGACAGACACATCCCTATTTCAAGAATGAGGGCAGCAGCCCTCCCGTGACCGTGGACCTCAACAGCATCTTTCACAGATACGTCTAGGACACAGCTGTTTGTTATTAATTTCCCAGATTAATACATAAAACTTGACTGCAAATTTGCTACTAATCAAGTGGGTTAGGCAGTGGTTCCACAGCACCCATCTCCATCTGCATTTGGAATATATATCATATTCCAAGAGCTGAAGCAAACTCATTGTGAAAGCATGGTACTCTCTTGCCTAAGAGCTATGACACTATGAGTTATGAACATTAACACTGTTCATTTTGTTTTGAGTTCAAATGAACCAGGACAAGGTTCTGCTGTATTGCATTTGGGTTCTGAAACATGATAGCCATGCAATTATGGATGAGGTCCTTGATTTATGTGGTTCTTAAGACAACTATCCATCATGGCCAGCATGCTAGCATACTGTCAACTATAATCATATTTACACATGGTCACAGAATAGATCTGGTTTACCTTGGATGATGCTAAACTCCAAATACTTTTAAAAATAGCACCAGGAGGTGGGAAGGGATTCCAAAGGTTACTTTTATAAAAAAAAGCAAAACCAAGAAAAGTTCTATGTAAAAGCAAGTATTTATAATTAGCAAAAAAAAATCCTGCTATTGCTAGGAATTAATTTTCTGCTGCAGCTCATCACTAAGAACATGCATCTGGTAAACCTTTCCGCTATATGTTCAAAGCCGCAGAATCTACTTAAATTTGCTATGAAAGAAAACGTTAAGCAAGACTTACCTTGAGACCGTTTGCTGGACGCAGTCAAAGCTTCCCTGAGGATTATCTTTGCCAACATTTGACAAGTAGAAGTTAAAACTATGTACTTCATTTGGGAGATCAACTTTGGGAATTTTAATAAGCTAAAACGAGAAAAAAGACTTTGTGTAAAAACTTCCATCTACATCCCTTTGCTCATAATAAACTAGAAATCTAAGTCTTTGTGAGATTTAATTTAAAAGTGACAAACTGCATTTAGAAAATAGTTTTTATACAATTACAGTCATATCACTATAAAGTCTGCTTTGACATAATTTTCTGTTACTGTCTTACATTTGTAACCTTACTAGAAGAGCTGCAGTTCTTCCAGGTCTAATTCAGAAAAGCATTTCCTAAGGCAGAAAATATTCCTTTCTCAAACTTAGTAGAATTAACACATACATATCTAAATGCAAGTACCTGACAAGACAGACGAGAGCAATTCACACAGAACCTATAGGATACTTCCTTGACCTAATAAAGGTCACGCAGGATTCACTTACAGAAAAAAATAAGAAAATAGGAATGAAAGAAAAAAGAACACAACCAAGGTAGGAGACTAAAACTTATTAGACTATGAGCGACGAATTTCAGCTCCAACGAACAGTAAAATACTTTGTCTTGCTCACCTCTAGGACAAATGATTTGTGTAAAAGTGAAAAATACAGAGTTTTTGGTACATTTGGTCAGATTTAACAGAAGTTGCTTTCCTTGGTAGCATAGATCATTTAGTACAGGGTATACCATATTCTACTAGAGCTTGAAAGTGTAAGTCATGAGAAATAATTAAAATGCTTATTGATATCAGTAGGTTTTTTCAATGTGCTGCTTTACAAAAGCTATATTGAAGCACAGAAATTACTGCCATCTAAATACTGTATGCTGAAGGTAAAATTGGCTTGCAGTAATCCTAAAAAGCTGTTCTTCCAACTTTTGCTTAAACTTTCAATGCACTAGGAAATGCATTGAACAATATCAGAACAAAGAAAGATATTTATAAGCAATATTCGATACTTGGAAATTCTTTCCAACTTTTTGCTTGTTAAATTCGCCATTTTTCACAAATGTCATTTCATTTGCATCTAGTGCTAATATAAAACTGAAATTCTGTTTTAAATTAACAACCCTGGCAGAGCTTAGCAACAGCTTAGGACATTGAACAGGCACAGAGAAGACAAGTTACCTGATCATCATATTTAATTCTGTAAGCTTAAATATTAACATTTTTAAAAGGAGCAAATTGTCTATCTGAAATAACAATGAAGAGAAGTAGTTAAGTTACCAAATGCAAAATTCTGGATTATGTATGCAATTCTACAGTAAATTCATAATTACAAGGTAGAATATATGTACCACACTAAAAAATAAAAATCAGACTCCCAAATGAAACTGTAAAATTTATCTCTGTTCTAGAAAATTAGTTTTTGCTTGTTGAAAGCTTTAGTATATTGACTTTACAATGTATTTTGCAGCTATGAAAATTCCCAATGTACATACATATATGAATTTGACAGTAGATTGAGAATTCAACCCACTGGAGAAGCAGCTACACCTTTTGGAAAGCCAAGAAATATGCCCTGAAATCAAAGATTGTCCCTCAAAGCACAAATAGGAAAGTACATGATTGCTGCCATATACACTTTCAAAGCTTATTTTGTAAAATCTTTCTCTATTTTCACTTGAACACCCGAAAGATCATACAAGCATTATTATATGCATATATGTGCACGTTAACATCAGAAATACTCACATTCTGATATTTAAATTGAAAAAGTAGGAGATTTTTCATAGATACATTAAAACACATTTTACTGTTGCATATGATAATGTGAAGACAGAAGTTGACCTAAGAGTGCATTCAAAATATACAGAGGCCTATGTAGCTTACCACCAACAATGACTTATCACAAGTAAATTCAAAGGGAAGATCTGAACTTTTACAGCAATTCTGCTGCCTCCCATTTATCTCAAGTGATGCAAGATTTAGGAAATGGGTTTCTCAGATAACCCCAACATATACACCAAAAAAATGTGTAAGACAGCAATGTGAGGAAGGAACCAACTACTGCAGCCATGGAGACTGTTTTTAATTACACCATTAAATGACTTGGCAATTTACTTCTCAATTTTTTAGGAAATCTTTTTTCAAAAGCTTAATTGGAACTACATGATCATTACTAAGGCATTCACTAAACTGGACAATGCATAAAGGATTAGGGGGATTTTTACTGCTATGCTTATGACTTCAGAAGTTGCACAGCAACTGATCTGATGACAAAAAAATAATCCTTTCATCTTCAATTTCAAACATTGGGTTGTTATTTCTACAGAGTAAGAAAGAGACAACAGTGAAGGCTGCTGACTAGATCTAGAGTGTGAACGAAATTCTTAATCATTCTAGATTGATATGGAGTTGCCTGTTTTATTGCAAAACTATTATTGCATCTTTAATGCAAAATATCCATTCATAAAGATGTGGAAGGCCTTTTTAACAAGTTCCCGCACCCAGAAATAGTAATCGTTTCTGAAGAACTCTAATAAAAGAAGGGCATAGGGGGAGAGAGGATGTCGATGTGGTATTTCTTGCCAAGGGTATCTGAATCCATGAGGGATCCAGCACTAACTATGAGATCACTGGAAAAGCATCTCTTCAAAATATCCACAGAGTCAAAGCTCTGTCTCTCAAGCAAATTTACTATGGAAAAAAAAAATCCATCATAATTCAGATAACATAGTTTAAACAGTGTAAAAGCTCTGAATGAATAAAGCATTTTAAATTATTACACCAATTACATCTGATAACCTTATTTTCCACACTACAGTTCAAAAGTGAAAACCAAATCATTTATGAAGTGGAATGAAGTCTAATTATTAAATGTATAAGACAGATAAGGCAGATAAGAAAGCTGGTGAGGACAAAAATATATGATGAAATTAAAATTCTAACCTGTCTTGAAAAATTGGAGAAAATGTCTGAAAAACAGAGCAATACTACTATTCAAAGAGTGTAAGGTTCTTAAGAGAGGCAGGTCTATTGCAAATGATCTTTGGGTTGCAGTCAAAGAGAAAATGACTAGAGACTTCTAGTATCACTTTTTTTGTGACACTAGGACATACAAACATGAATCAGCAACAAGAAATAACAGTATGAGCTGCATGCAGCAAGATGACACAAGAGTGCATGTTGGAAGCAATCCCTGTTTTTCTCAAAGAGGTCTCTGTTGCAATACCAAGTCCTATTTGGATCCACAAGGGAATACAGAGCCCACAGGAGGAGGACGGAGGAAAGGTGAGCCACCACAGGAAAGGTGAGCACGGCCAAGACAGGAACCACAGGCCAGCCCGGGGCAAGAACATGGGCCGGTGTATCAAGGGGCTGCAAGCACAGAGCTGCATTGGAGGAAAAGGGCATCGTCTACTACTTGTGCGTGCAGTGGGAGGCCAAGACCTGGTCTGCAGAGAGGGCTGGTATCCCTGGAGGCGAGATGGCTGCGGAATAAAGGAACTCCCAAAGAACAAGCCATAGCTCAAGCCGCAGACCTGCGCAATGGCACTGCTGCTGAAACTGGGGGGAAGGAACGAAGAGTACACTGTGCAGTGGACAAGAGAGAGCCTCCTAAAATCTTTTGAAATCCTAATTTTTATAGCATAACCGCATTAAGCAAAACTCTCCAATATCAACTCTGCTTCACTATCCACCTGTTTTCCCCCCACTTCCATAGGATTCTTAACTGCTGCTGTTGATCCACCTTTTGGCTCTGCAGAGGTCACTGCTGCTTTTGGCAATTCTACCCCCATCACATGCACATCACGCACCTTCTCCCAAGAGAGCCAGGGTTCCCTGGACCCCTCTGGGCAAGTCCTAGTCCTGGGGCACTGCCCTTTACCAGTTCCATGGTCTTCAAGGCTCTTTCCTTTTTTCCTCCCATGGAAAATCTTGCCTCTTTATTCTAAATGGAGTGAGCTTTTCTTAGAAGCACAAGCATAAATTCTACCTAGGCAATATGAAGTCTGGAACATATTTGCTAGCTATAAATGAGCTATTTAATATAGTTAAATATATATATTAAAATATATAAATATATAGAGATAAACTTAACAGCTATTAACAATAATAACATATTCATTTTGAGCATAAATAATAAACCTGGGGACAACACATAGGTTTGCAGAAGCTAGACCTACTAGCACTTTAGATCTTTTTGAAATTTAGATCAAGTTTCGATGCAGCATTGTTTGCACAGTAAGGGAAAAAATGGCAAAGTAACACTTTAAACTACTTTGTAGATTCATCAGCTCCTGCACATAAGCCTCCTATTTTGAATAACAGCTTTTATACTGTAAATTATATTGTCATTATAGGTTCAATAGGTAGTTCAAGGACTTTTGATTTAATCAGAATTAAGGGATCGTATTCAACTTGAGATAATGACCTAAAGTTTGTTTTTCCTATTTGAGCAATGCTTTCAGGAGAAGGTCAGTGAGCCTTAATTAAGAAAGCACACATTGCAACTGTGTTAGTCCAGAAAGAGATTTTTTTCCTGGTATCAGGAAGCAAGAGCAAGCCAGTTGCCAGTATATTTGTTTTTAAAACACTGCTTAATTTTGAAAAGGAATTTGCTCTATTCTCTTGCAGCAATGAGAAAGATATATAAAGAGCAAACACCTTCTCTAGAAAAAAAGAGTATCAGGCATTTTGTAGCTGGTGTCTGGTTCTCTAGTGAAGTCCTTGTCACGACCCTTCACTAGATGTACTCTGTCCTTACTGGCAAGCAATGAAAGTAGAGAAGGCAACAAGAGTAGAAAACTCTGGAGCAAGTTGCATCTGTCTTACAAGGAATGACTTGGGTTGTGCCTAAGCAATGAAAACACCTCAAAAACAAGTTGTTATAAACACATTTCAAAACAACTTCTGCCCCTGGTTTAGACACAGCCCTAATTAAACGAACCATGTGTCTTCCTCCTGATATTACCCTTCTAATTCAAAACATTTTCACCAACAGGTGATGGTTCTGAAGCCCTTAAACTCAATGGGAAGCACGCTAGCTTAGGAAGGCTGCACATCATTCTCCTCCCACACCTCTCCCATGCCTGCCCAAAAGCTTCTATCCATGTGCACACCTTTCCCAAGAAGCCTATCACATGCACTATTTTTCCCATCACTCCAATGCTTCCCATGCATCAATTCACATGAAAAATATACCAGTTATACAGTTAGCTTCTGCCTGCCACCTTGGCTCTGGATGGCCTCTCCTAGGCAAGCAGCTCCTGTTCTGCCAACGCTCACCTCTGTCCTAATGCTTGTCTCGGGAAATAACTTAAAGCTAGCTTGCAACCAGGAGATTGCTAAGAGTCTTAGAGTATTTAAGAAAATAACTTCTGCAGGCAAGTTCTTGCATTTTATGAAATTTGAGACTTCAGATAAAGCATTAAGCTTCCTGGAAGCTGTCTGAAAACAAAAGTCTGCAGCAACAGCATTCTTAAGTCTTCTAATATGAAAACAAGCTTTTATATTTATAAATATATATAATATTTATACCAAAAAAACTTAAAAGCTGACCAAAGCTCAGATTTAAGTGCTTGTGTGACCTGAATCAAGCTGGGCAAGCAGCTATATTAACACAGTGTACCTTGAAGCACATAACAAACATGCTATTTTGCCTCCTTTTTACCACCCTTCTGTAGATACAGCTTTCCCTATAAAAACTCTACCTACAGAGTAGGTATTTTCACCATCATGCCAGCCTGAAGCACACTCCAGCCTACATGCTGTGCTTTTGCTGACCCAGCCTTAGTGTCACGAACTACCAGCTTGCAGCACTTTAGTTTGAGCATCAAATGCTCCTGTGACCCTGTAAATGTTTTAAAATTTATATCCCCAATTAACAATTCTTACAATCCAATGATTTAATAACAGAGGATATCCACTACAACATCTCGGACTCTTTACTTTAACCCCCCCGTCGCAATATATTATTTCCAGATTAATCCTTCTCTCTCCTACTCTGTCATATTGCCCTCATTGACCCTTTCACATAAAGGTTAGTTTTTAGCATTTTCTTCTAATGCTTCTCCACAGCCTCCCTCCTTTCATAAGGAAAGATTCCCCTATAACCAAACGGTAGTCTTTCTTAACTTTCGTCTTGTACCTCTCCATCACTTCTGTCAATACCGTACACTGTTACAATGGCCTAAATCAATGGCCTACATGTTTTGCTTTGCCAGCCTGAAGCATTTGTCTTCCTTTCTGAACATATCGACACATTTGCTCCGTTTGCTCTTTCTTATTTCACACACCTTTCCACAAAACCCCAGAGGAACAATTTTTTACCATAGCAGCCTTTGGCTCTTGGCTGCAGTTGCAGTAGCTTTGCCCAAGGTCCTTTGCTCCAGAGCTCAAAACTTTGCTCATTTCTCTTGCATCAATACAGATCTCTAGTCTGGGCCTTCAAGGGGACAGAAACGCTCCAAAATAACGCAGCAGACCTAATCTGAAATGCCAAAAAACTTAGGTGCAAGAAAAATATTCTTGCACTGATTTACATTCTTTTCATTTTAAAATAACCAGTCATCCAAAATGGCTGTTTTTTTTTTTCAAATATCAAACCTACCCTTTTGTTGAAGTTGCACTACAGAAAAATCAAAGATGATCAATGTCCTTTCTAAAGGAAAATTCAGATTCCTTAGTCTTTCTACAGAAATAATGTGATTATATGTGGCTGCCTTGCAAACAAATTTAAATGTCTTCCTACACAAAATCTCTGTGTGATGCATATATTTTACTGATTTTCTTGATCTGTGGACCCCCAGAGGATGCTAATGGGGAAGGAAAAAAAAAAAAAGAAAAAAAAACACTTGCTTCATCTAGCTTCAGCCTTCACTCTTCATCCCTTTTGCAATTCTCTGGTCTCTTTTCTATCCATTGACAATATTTGCTTGCCCTCCTCAAGTTCTCACAGTTATCTTCATGAGTTTCAGAAGGAAGAACAGCACTGTTTTCGCTGCCTCCCATTAGAAATGCCCCATGAGCTTTCCAAACCCGCTGCAGAACAGGTCTCCTCACAAGAGTCAGCAGCAGTGCTCCCTGAGGCCTACGGTGCTGTATCGCCCACCCATCTGAGGTGCCCCAAGCCAGCCACAAGACTCTCTTTGCTGTAGAGAAACTGTACAATGCGGCTGTGTCTCCTGCCCTTCTGCATCATTTCCAGTAAAGCGTTAAGGATCCTGCTGGCAGCTTGGCATTTCTTCCCAAGAGGATGTAAAAGACTGCCTAGCAGCAAAAGAGGATTTAATTCTCCAGAAACCGCACAATAGTAGATATTTAGTAATACAACACTTGGAGGCCTTTTTTTTTGGTCAGGGAAAGATGCATAAGACACATGATAGAGGATAACAGCATTTGCGCAGAAAGTGATTACAGTCAGGAAGAGAAGACCAAAGGTTTGCACAGGAACAGAGAATAAGGCCAGTTAAACCAGAACCTGACATTAATGCTTCAGCACCTTGTAAAAATGAGCAAGTAAGAATGTGATTGTGCTGGCTCTAACCTGTACCACTACTGCACAAGTAGTATGTTAAAAAAACTTATTAAACAATAGCATTTTATTTGCTGAGTTATTGGAAAGGCTTTTTATGAGATTACCATGGAATAAGCAGTAATTTCTGGAACACAGGAAAAGATACAAAAATATTTGTTTGAACAGTAACGGGTGGCTGAACCTGAACAGGTCACACAGATACTACATATTAAGTTTATGGAAGGAGCTTTGTATCTGACTTGAGTTTCCAAGAAGATGATGAAAATCCTGCAGGGGTTCAGCTGGCTGCATTTAGTCTATAGAAAAAAAAATCATGTTCCTCCCTCCCCTTAGCACAGTTTAGCCCTGTTGTTTCCACACATCCCCATGTTCCTGCCAATACAAAGATTTTTCTACAGCTAGACACCAGCTACTTAGATGGCACATTGATACTCAAAACTGGTACCAAGAGAGTTCTCAGGTGTCTACACTCTTGCTCCGGTTAAAACTCATTAATAGATTTGGGGTCAAGAATTGCTTCCCTGGAGTGGTATTAGCAGCTGTTGGTAACATTTTGTTTTGCTCCATGACAGGGCTACACGCCATTACTAGGGCACATCTAGCAGTCTTGGCGCAATAAACGTGCAGGGATTCTAAAGGCGGCACCTCCACACGTGGCACCGCGCAGACCCGCAGCTCTGCGCTCGTTTCGCCAGCCGCACCTGCAGAGCCGCCGCTTGGCAGAGCCACCTGCTGGAAGGCAGAGGGAGCAACCACAGGCCCGGGAGCACCCAACGCAACTCAGAGTTCACATGCAAGGCACTGCCTAGCCTTCAAAAACACCCACTTGCTGGGTCATGTTCGCTTACCCATGAACAAATCTCACCCCCAGACATGCAAGCAGTGTTTAGAGGAGTAACCAGAGCCAATATTTTTCAGTTCAGCATTAACAGAAACTTTCTTGCCAAAAGCCCCAACAGATGATGTGCATAAACTCAAGTAAAACTGATTTCAGAGTGTTTTACTGCCTGTTTTGACAAGACAGTTAACAAGCACTTCGGCTCTTGCATGAAAATAAAGGTTGCTGTTTAAGTAGCTGATCTCACAGAAAGAATATTTCCTTTAATATTAAGTCATCTGGCAAGCAGGACTAAGGCACCCGACGAGCATGATGCACATGAAAGGCAGTAGCATTTGACAAGATGAATACGGAAAGCATTAGTCTAGGAAAACATATACAAAGAAACTCAATTAGACCTTTTTAGGCAATCAAGTCTGCTTCTCCCAAGAACCATTTATCCTGTAAGCTGTCATAGGGCTGTTTCACAGCAAAAAATGTAATTTCACTCTGCAGTATAGAAGAAATAATTGATCTAGTTACAGGCAAATTTCAGCCTAATACTCAGTTTCAAGCAACTCCATTTACTGGAGAAAGACAAGCAACTGTGACTTCCCAGACACATACAGCAACCAAAGCAGAGACTTGCTGAAGTCAGCTCAGTCATCAATTGTGCATGTATTCCAGAAAGCAGAGCCACTCCTCCATAACTTCCATTCTTATTCTGTATGCTGTGGGTGCTTGCTCTCAATCTAGAGAAGGATAATGCTCTATTTATTACTCTTTCACCCTATGGCTATCTTGGAAGATTCAAGAAATTATAACCCACAGATTACGAGTAAGGTGTTCCAGGAGAAAAGCTCCCCCCTTATGGGTTGATATGTACTCTTCTGCAAAAGTTTATTCTAACGTTCACGTGTATTTTATTAATTCACAAACAATTGGAAATTCTTAGCTATATATTATTCAAACTGTTTCAATGGTGTCTTATGGAAAAGCATCTAGAGGTTAATTAAGCTACATATATAGAAGATTTCCAATAATTTTCATCTCAAATGCATACCATCTTTCTGAATCACCAGATTTTTTTTATTGTACCTTCTGAGGCTGCCAGTCTACTTTTGCCCCTTTTCAAATCCCTCCAGAGCAATTCTATCCATATTAAAAAAAATAAAAAAGTAACCTTGCTTTTTAAGTGTTGGTATGTCACAACACCCCAGAACCAAAAAGGCAGAGATTCAAACTAGGAAGTACATTGACACAAAGTCTGGCTTTGCAGTATGTCAGACTCCACCTCCACATGCAGGGCTTCATGCCAATAGACTGGTTAATTATTTATAAACTGAGGACTAATCTTGAACAAAAGAAGTAAAACCACAACATGTTCTAGGTTTTATAAGCAAGAAAACAAACAGGTAACACGTTTCTGAATGGTTTCATGGCCATAGGGATACAGGAGAAATCCATGCTAGTGTCTAAAGGGATGCTGCTGCATTTCTCCCTGCTGCTGCTACCATGCCGTAAGGTTGCTTACTTAGACTGAAGCACAGTTTCACAGGAAGCTTGAGCAGGTTTTAGGTTCACATTCCCACTTCCCTGCTGCAGCATTAGCAGCCCTGGTGCCACAGGCAGCACACCAGAAAGCCCATCATCTGGGCTGCCTATTTTTTTTTGCCTCATTACTTTACAGCCAAACTCAAGTACCATTTCCCCCTTGGATGGAACTGTTCTCCCTGACACTCCATCCCGGAGTAGTTTCTCATACAGCTATTTTGGCTAATCATCTTAGCCAAGCTGGTTATTTATTCTAGCAAGGTTTCTTTTTTTTTCTTTTTTTTTGCTTTTTTCTTTTTTTGGGGGGGGAGGGGGGGCGGTGTGTGTGCACAGACAGTGTAGTTTGTACTGAGAATAAGCTATACCAAGAATGGATTTTCTTAGAAGCACTCCTGACTTAAGAGGATTTTGCCTGTGTAAATAGCTTTGTTACAGATATGATTCTTTGAGAAACCTGATTACTATTCAGTCAGACTTATGCTGAAACAAGACCACGGTTTTAAGTACTTCTGCCAGAAATACTACCTTAAAAATCATTTCTTTTCATTCAAATTTAGGCTTAAAGGGGACACACTTTTTTTTCTTGTTTGTATTTCAAGCATGGTTTCTTCCCACATTGAGCTATAAGTCTCCGTTAAGTATACACCAAAGCACATCTGGATCAAAACATATGAAAAATTCACAGGACCTTTAAAAATTAACTTATGCTGCATTTTTTTGTCAATCAGAATCATGGAATGCTTAAGGTTGGAAGGGATCTCTAGAGGTCATCTAGTCCAACCCCCCTGCACATGCAGGGTCACCTAGAGCACGTGGCACAGGACTGCGTCCAAGCGGGTTTTGAACATCTCCAGAGAAGGAGACTCCACAACCTCTCTGAGCAGCCTGTTCCAGTGCTCTGTCACCCTCACTGGTAAGAAATTTTTCCTTAAGCTCCTGTGGAACTTTTGATGCTTCAGTTTCTGGCCGTTTCCTCTAGTATAACAAGAGTCGAAAATACTCACCCCTTGGAGTCCTTGAAATTGAATTGAAGGTCTAGACGAAATTAGATCCTACGGGAGAAACAAAATGTAAGCAACAAACAGCTTCATTCCCACCCAAACTTGTCATTGTAAAGCACAGTCATCACGCATTTCTGAACTAAAGATAAACTCAAAATTATGCCAAAAGTCTCCAGCTTTTGCATATATTGATATTGAACATATTGGGCATCCCCAAAGTCAGTCAGATATAAGTATTCACAATTCATAGAGTCTCTGCATCTTTAACAACAGTTTAACTTCTTACAGATAAGTTTGGAATACTGGATTGCTGTACAGTGTTACACCTGTCACACTTTAGAAACTAATACTTATGAACAGATAAAAGCTTAATATAGTCTCCTATGATGCAGATCCTCAACATGAGGAAACACCCAAGCTCCTGCTTGCTCCTTGGCATTAGTTTAGTTTTTGAAGAGACCATTCAATGACTTCATGTTTAAGTGTATTTTACTTTTGTATACAGTTCAAGTTGACAGGTGATGTAACCTACTTGAAAGATATGATATGAAAAATGTCTGCAAAACTAAAAACTATGAAAGATATGAAAAACATGGCCTTAACCACTACTATAGCATTAATGCCTCTATTGCTTACTAGCATCGACAAACTTCCATATATAAAGATGATGGCTTTGATAGGAAGATTTGCATCAGGCAGAGATAGATTTTAAAATAGGTATTTTAACTTGCATTCTGTGCACCAATACCATGAAGAGTATTTGAAACGTTGCAAACAAAACTGCCTGTCAATGGGGCTTTCAGGCTGCTCGAAGTCATGCGGCGCCCCTTGCTTTCCCCAGCTATCAGAGGATTACCACCCTTTTGAACTTAACCACTCCTAAGCTAAACTAACACTCACTCTCAGTCTGCATACATTTTAAAAGATGAAAAAAACTCAACATAATCAAGTAGGGACCAATAATCTCCGAGCTCTCACAAACAACCCTGGCTCCTTCAGCTAGTTATCTGCCAAAAGAAAAAATGAGCAACACAGCCAGAAAGCTGCCTGTGCACAGTAGCGACTGCAGCCTGTTCTTGAATACTGAGGATCAACCTTTTGTACTTCACCCAGCAACCTTTTCTACTTCAGTTAGAAGAAACACCATTAAAAAGTCTAAATTTAGCAGGTTATCAAACAAGTCTTCACCTGCTCCCTAGCACATTATCTGTAGCACTGGACCTTAAGACTGGGAGAGGGAAGAAGACTACCCATTAGGAAACCTTCTACTAATCTCTATTTCAAATTCCGGTGAGCCTACCAAAATGCTTTAAACAAGCATTTCTTTTGGAGACTCCCACTAAGCTTTAACTTAGGACATAACCACTAGAACAGAGCAAATGCCTTCCTCAGTAGACCCAGGCAGCCAGATGGCTAATAGTGGACAAGATCATCATTCAGCTCAGCAAAAGACATCTTGAACTTGGGTGGAAGAAACACGTGGCAAGGGCAGAAGGCAAGCAAACATGGGGCCTTCCTGTCCTCTTGACCACCTCTTGCCAGCACTATTGTGCAGAAGCCACTGGCCCTCTAGACACATTAGTGGGACATTTGATGCTCCCCTCCAGTTCCCTGTTTTCTCCCTTTTCATCTTCCTGAGGTCACTCAGTTTCCTCTGTATTTTCTTTCTGCACAGGCAGGAATGTGGCATCAGAAGACGCTCTTCAAGGAACAGTGTACCTAGGATGTTTCTCTCCTAGAACCTGATGACCAACACCAGCTTTGAACAGCAGTGAAATGGCATCCTCCGCATTGTTCTTGATGATTTTCCTGACAATGCCCAACTTTTTCTAGCCTGACTGCTGCTGCACATCAGGCTCATGATTTCAGAAGACTGCAAATTGTAACTCTCAAAATCTTCTTTTAACCCACTACTTCCCCTGAGTTTAGTGCCACGTGTACTTTGTATTTCCATAAGTATGTTAACTTAAAGTTAGCTATGCTGAAAAGTCACTTGTCACTTTTTTTATTTGGTCTCTCATTCAGGTTTGTAAGGTCTTTTTTTGGAGTTCCCCAATATCAGTCTCTGATCATCTGAAAAAGCTTAGTATTATCTGCAAGCTCAGTCATTTCCCTGCTCAATACCTTCTCCAGGTCACCACTGGACACACAAAAAACCAAAAAGCACTCTAGGACTGGCAAACTCGGAAACTGAGCTGAGTTGTTTTTATTCTGAAGAGCAGCCACCAAGCCCTATGCATTCTTTCATGTCTTTCACAGGAATTTGACACTAACTCTCACTTCACTTGCATCCAGCCAATGATTTCTCTGCCTCCTTCCTCTCCTCCCTACCCACCCTGAGATGACCGCTTCACCAGTTCAGCCTAAGCCCAGGTACCAGTGCGAACTTAAACCAGCTGTGATTCCCAAGCCTGAGCATGAACTCTGGAAACCAGCTCAGCAATCAAGGGAAGCAATCCTGGAAGAGCTGCTAACAGCCTAAACAAGCAGCTGAAGCACATTCACTGCAGCAAGAGGACAGATGTCAACTCACCAAAATCCAAAGGAACAAACAGCACAAGGCATATTATACTCAAGTAACAGCTTCATCTGAAGATTTTATTTAAGATGAAGACTTTCCTACACAGGACTGGTTTAAAACAATTATCAAGAAGAGGCATTACATTAAGGTCTGAAATCTCCAATTTTGGAAGAAAAATAATAATAAATACATGTATAAATAATAATAATAATAATAATAAAAGGCTACCCAGCTTCTCTCCACACTCACTGTGTTGTTCAACATTGTTTGGGCAGGAAGTACGTCTGCTTGCAAGGCTCAAGGCTTGACCACATTTGGTTCTTTGTAAATGACTTCACTTTTATAGGTACCATTCTTGTGTATAAGACTAGTTATTTACTGTTTTTCAGGTGAATTGTCTCACAGCAAACAGAAGATGCCTTTCTAATCAGCATATTATTGGAGATTCTGTATGTGTTTTGCTAACTTCTGAAGAGCCTCACGCAGAAGACGGTTGGGACAAGATGGAGTTCCAGGATACAGGTGCTTCAGCAGTGATGCCAGCCTAAGGAGTTCCTCCTCTCCCTCCTCAACCTTGCAGCACGTTGCTCTACCTGCCTCAGGGCTTGCAACCACTCGCTGGGCCCGTAAAAGGTTATTTGTTCTGTTCACAGCATGGCATTACATCAGCACAACTTGTGTCAAGGAATTACAGAGGCCTCACTTAAAAAAAAAAAAAAAAAAAAAAAAGGGCAGCAAAGCAGCACCATTTGGAAAGAAAGACTATCCACACTGATTACGTCTATTAAACTATTACAGAAAGCATCCCATTACCGCCCAGGATATTTCTTTTGTGCACATTCTAGGAATCAGTTCAGTCAGCTCACACTTGCAAATTGCTCCAAGGGATAGAACACCAAAATAGCTAGCTAGGCTTCCTTGTAATGAAGTTCAGATAGCTAACCTGAATCTGAATGCTTAATATATTTAAATCACTGCTGTGAGGTGACAAAGCCATTTTAATACATGGATATGGAGATACAACATTAACTTAGACTCTTTGGTGTATACATTCTGATTATTCTTGGAATTACACAGATGTTTTTCTCCATACACAATGTCTTCACACAATCCAGACAGTACTCAGTGAGCAGGAAAACCCCAAGTATCAGAAAAATGTAACATATGCCTCTACAACTTGGTTCTGAGACACTACAGAAACCCAAGAGACCCAGTGCTCAATTACACTGTGAGTACTTCACAAACATCAATGCATTTATTCCTATATTTGCCATAAGGGTTATTACTATTTTACAGAGATCTGGAGGACAAAAATATTATGAACAGTATTATCCAGTAGTTTTGAGGGTCAGTTTGAGGGTCAACTGTGAGAAACACAGGTTCTAATTTTAACTGACACTCTGGCACTTCATGTTCCTGCTTATTTTCATTGCAACACAGACCAGCTTATGGTAAATTGCAGTCCAAATGGAAGGTGCTGCCAAAACAGCTCTTCTTGATGCCTGGTGCTATATCTGGACTGCCTGTACTGGTATCAGGACTGGAACTGGTACAAGACAAGCAGAACAAGTGTGCAGCTGCAAGCAAGGAGCATTTCTGCGGGCAAGCGCTCTATCAGCTTGCTGCATCTCCTGGAACCACACAGCCTGTCTCACAGCATTTGTGAGACAGGCAGGCTTGGTGCACAGGAAATGGTAGCACTACAGTCTCAGAGTGAGCTGTCCTTTTCAAGGAACCTATCAGAGAGACCTACTTAGCTTTATTGGGGAAAGAGGTTGCAATATAGCTGCATGGCTGTCAACTGCTAGTGCACAGATGTGTGGAGGGTACAGAAGATGATTCCTTTTTCACAAGGACCCAAAATTCAGTAAAAACTGCTGGTAAAGGACTAGCATTAAAGCAACTCCAGGGCAGGGACAGAAACAATGCAGTCTGACAGTCTGTTAGGGATAATCTAATTGCCTCAAGTTTTTTTTTTTTTTTTTTTTTTTCCTCCTCTCCCCTGCAGTCCCATGTCTCATCAACTACAATCCTCTGACACACACAACAAGATAGGCACTTTTAGTCACCTTCATACTAGATCGCTGTCCAGGATACAGGCCACCCTGTAGACTAAATGATAAAGGTTTGGGGCAGGCAGGGGGAACAATAATACTATCAATACTAGTGGAAGAAAAAAAGAATAGATCTATCTGTTTCTAGAGTTGTGTCTCACAGCAAATGGGCAGCAACACTGCTCTAACTCAACCTGACAGTCACCCTTCCCCCATTTCAGTTTTCTTCTCGTCACATCTTTGCACAAAAAGACTGCACCAGAAGGGTGTAAAAAAAAAAAAAAAAAAGTAATTAAAGAAGATAGTAAATGGCCAGAAGGGCTTCTGGGATTCTTTGTAGCAGAGGCAGCTTTAATGTGTATCAAAGCATGGCACTATTTTTCATAGAGGCTGATTAGCCAGCACGGTGCCGGTGCGGCCGTGCAGCCCATTCAGGAGCTCATGCAGGGGGCACAAGGGGGCTGATTAAGCAGCCTTGGGCACCTGAATTCCCTCCCAATGTGCAGCTTGTTGTCTCTAATGGAGATGTGAGCTCAGGCTACAGCCTTTCTCTCAATTCACCTGTTAAATAGTACCTCTCCTCCATTTAGCTACTTCACAGAAATTGCAGGAATTGAGATTTTTTTCTACTACCAGTTCATGAGGACACAAAAACAAGCAGAGTACATCACCCAGGCCTCGTTGCCATAAGAAACCAGGCTAAAAATAGCTCGTGATCAGCCAATTAATGATGAAAATGCATTCATACCAAATCCTTGCTCATATCAGGAATTAACTTTGCAGTATCTATTGCGTTTTGAGATAATATGCAGTCTTTGACTTCAAGAAATCAAAAATAAGTTAGACGACGTATCAACAATTCTTATCAGTACCTTTAGACTGGCAACTTATAGGCAAAATGTAGAGACATCACAAAAGCTTCCCTTCTTTGCACAAAAGGGAATATTAGTCTAATGTAAGACTACAGAGCAATAGCCCATGTCCTAGTAGTAGATTTGGAGAGTGACATGATTTGTGGTTAGGCGACCCTTTTGCATTCCCATTGCTAAACTGAGGTTATGTTTCTTTCCTTAACATAATTCCTGCCCTGGTTTTGTCCTGTGATAGCTCATTCCACTCTTCTTCCTTTTGAAAATGGAGGCATGGGAATGAACTGACCTCACTCAGAGCTCCAAGTAATTCTGGCTCCCAAACTTCTCAATCAGTCCCAGTCACCTCAGTTCATAGGGTCTACTTTTTCAGTCTTCTAGGGCTTATTTTCTTGTTTCACCATTGTTACTTCTCCCTCTAACTGCTTTTCAGCCCCTCCTACCTTATTAACGGCCAGGCTGTTCATCCAGAGGCAGCTCCTCCCCATGGCTCACCACCTTCGCACCTTTCCCAAGCCGGTCCTTTTAACTCCAGTGAAGTGTCAGTGTAAGTATTAGCATATGCAAATTGCAGCTTCTTCCAAAAAGCCAGCAATGCATCCACTTTTGAGCAGACTGATATGTAAATGAAATACAAAGCCCAAGAAAATTCCCATGTCTACAAACCCCCACTGAAAGCAGAACACTGGTGGACTTTTCCAAAAGGCCAAACTTTTCAAACCAAGAAGAGTTCTCAAGCGTCCACCACCAGCCCCAGCAGTTTACAGCAGATACTAATCAAGGAGAATTTCAACCCTGCCAAATGAAATACAGTAGAGTTCTATGACTCCGTTTCAACTGCTTGGAACACTGCAGGGGGCATCAAGCAAGTTAAGCAAACATCGCACTTCATAGACTTACCAACTCTAGCATCTCTGCAGCTGGAACATCTGAATGATTATTTAGAAATAAATACTCACCTAAACTCAAAGTGATTTGGAACTGAAGAACTCAAACACAAGGCACGAAGTCTCAGGAATCGCAATTATCTTCTGATCTGAAAAGCTCAGATTTTGCAGGCCAAAAACATTTGCTTTAAACCCATGCAGATTAAGACTTGCTATTTAAATTGTTTTTACGTGAGCAATCAAAGCTGAAATATCACTGGGGAAGAGATATTCATTTTGCCAAAAGCTGTGTCAGCTGAAGTGCCCCACAGTTCCACAGACTGAGAAGGCTGCGGTCCTCCCTGACCTGCCTCAGAAGAAGCCAGGATACTAGGTCTGCCTACCACCAGCGAGAACCTCGGAAGGCGAATCCATTCTCTGGAACCTGTCATTGCTCTACTAGTTCTGATGATCACAACACAGGCCAACTTCATTGTTATGCCAATAAAAAATGTTTTTACGTTTCTGCTGGACCAAGCGTAGAGTTGCATGCTATGACTTGAGCTAATCTAACAGCTGCCACGGCACCAGGCAGGCTCTGCTCCTACCTCTTATCCTAGTCGCACACTCTCTACTCCCTTCCATGATGTCAGGTCTCATGCTTGTCTGTCCAGCACTAAGCCTCCAAGAAAATGAGCCCTGCCACCAAGTAAAATGCTTCAAGTGAGTACCAGAGTTGTACACAAGAGTGGAGAGTTATTATAACATGACTAGCAGAGTCCGTTTTGGCAATGGTGGGATGCCAAACCACCTCAACCTTGCTGCACGGTGTCCACACCACATCCTTTTAGACCTGCCTACCCTACCAGGCACAAGATAAAGATACCACATCCCTGAAAGGCATGCCATATCTCTCACCATTCTCTTCTCCTGCAGAGCAACTCCAACATACCACTCCAGTTCTACAGTTCTGATTTCTGGTGGCAATGTGCAGAACTTCACTGAACTAGAGCCAAAGTATTACTTGCTGCTAAACAAACTTGGTTATAAAACAGTCATGCTTCAAATTAATGCTGTCACAGATAATGCTCAAGTATTTTCACTCATGCTACTTAAGCATGCTCCCAAGCAATTGGGAGCAAGGATGTTCTGTCATACAAATCCAGCATACCCCATGCCTTGAAAGCAGAGCATACAACACTAAGGAAGAAACCAGGATTTGTCACTAACTACACAAAGCTGAAGGGATAAGGCCGGCTGAAAAATATGATCTTCATCTATATTTCTGAGGCTGGAGAGGGAGGTATTAGATTTTTTTTTAAGAAGATTTAAAGAACCTGCTTTCTTTAATTTTCCTACAAGCTGAACAGATCCTTAGCCACTGTAATAATAGAGAGCGAGCCTGTGTGCCCTTATGCAAACTCCTTAGATTTCAATGTTCAGCAATTACCAAACCTGATTACATGTTCCCTAGGTTCCACAAGCGATGGGATGGGTAGGTTATCAGAGAGTTATCCCAAATTCTCACCTCTTCACTCTTTCTGAAATATTGCTTGTGTTACGCAGGTAAGGTCTTCCAAAACAGAGAAGGAGACGGAGTAAAGCTGTAGGTTGGGCTTTTTGTACACACTTCATGTAATTTTCATTTCTCTACAATGCTTTTAAGCCCCGAATAAAGATTTTTCCACTTGCACAGTGAGAACTGAGATGGGTCAGCAGTGTAGTTGAGCATTAAACTAGAAAAATGGTATTACCAACTACAGATCCACAAATTCTGCCCTCCCCAGGCACTGCAGAGAGATATAAATTGGTAGATTATAACTGGTTCTATTTAAATGTTAAATGCGTAGTGTTTCTTCGCAGCTCCCCATTTTTCCCCCAAATGCCAATATCCTGAAATGCTAAAAGCCTCACCAAATTGAAACATACTGAGGACCACTTCTTGAATAGTTGGCAATTTTTTTGTGCAAAAATTAAGATCCTTTGGCTCAATAATTTATAAAATGACCACTTTTGGAAACAGACATTTCCGTGCCTAACACAAAATTTAAGGTTTTACATGACAGATTTATTATTTCACTTACCAATATACAAATAAAACAGCTTGCACTGCCCCTCATATCAGTAAAGTGGGACTGCAGCGAAAGCTGGGACTCACATGTACAGTTATGGAGATGAAAATAGTGAAATATGAACTATTATTCCAATATTTTCTTGATCATAATCACCAGAAGGAATTCTTTATTCAGTTTATTATATCCAGAAGCCTAGATATACTCTTAAAAAAAAAAAACTTTAAAATGACAAAGTGGAAATTGAGCTTTCTAGAAAAGAAGAGAGGGAAACAGTTTACCAAAGTTGCTTCATAAATTAGAAATAATTAAACCTCTCCCAAGAAGTATTTACCTGCAGCAAACAGTTTTATTGCTGTCAGCACAATTGCCAAGTTGTCATGTTTTAACTAGCGAAAGTGTCCCATTTCAAACTACAACATGACATACATCACTCCTGTAGTGTATGGATAACCTTTCAGAAATCAACTCAAAACTACTATGTTAGCTTCTGATGTGGAATCATTTAAATTCCTTGGTACTAGGCTCCAATCACAAGGGAAATATGCCAGTCTGAAAAGTGTGTTTCATGCGCATGGCGCTCCCTGTGAGCAGGCAACCTTTTTTCCAAGACCATAGAACTTGTTCATCCTGAATAATTACTTTAAATTAGCTTTGTGCTTTAAGGATCCTCACACCTTGAAATATGGCTGCAACTGCACATATCAAATACCTTAGTCACTTTTAAATACTGTGCACACATAAGTTCACCTTAAACCTTTTTATCACTATAAATGCTGTAAAATCACTTCCATAGCCGACTTGCACAGTTCCTTAACCCACCAGGACTTTCAGAGGCCATCAAATAGATGCTTTCTAACTGCAGAAACAACAACTAACCAATTTGATTAGAAAGCACATGGAAGAGCTGCTAAAAGTTTATGAATTTCGTGGCACAATATGGAGGCTGTACAATAACTCACAACTTTCATTTGGCCTTTCAGACCTGAGAGCCATCTTCTCCAAGCGTGCGCTTCCCGACAACAGCTGTGTCTTTAAAAGCCTGCAAAGGCTGAGTGACATCCAACGGGGCTCTCGGGAGCTGCCGCTGGCATCTGAGCCCTCGGCACCGGGAATAATGCACAGGAGCCGAGGGACTGGGAGGGATGGTCAAGGCTCCAGGCTGCAGCAATCAATGTTCTCCACCAGCCTGGCATCCACCCGGAGAAGGAGGGGAGCAAATTCCCAAACCAAGCCTTTCTCAGAAACAGCTGCAAAACCCCACTCAGGGGGAGAAAAAAAAAAGGGGGGGGGAGTAGGTGCAAATCAAAACGTGAGTGCACTGGAGCTGGCAGCTTTCCAGACGGTGGGAATCACAGGCAGGCAGGAGAGAGAAGCCAAGCAGCGGCATAATTATGCAGCAGGGAAGCAGGGGCCAGGCAGGCGCTGCTAAACCCTGAGTGCAACGTGGGAGCAGGCTACCAAACATGCTATATCAAGCAGGGGATGCCAGCACACCGAAGCAGCCGGGCAGCATGCTCCAACGCTCTATTTTAGAGTAACCCACTTATTACAGAGGAAGGAGAAGCAGTTATTAGTCATAGGGAAAGGAGCAATTTGGGGGTCAGTTCTGGGAAGCCCAAGTCTGAGTCAGTCCTTAGCGTGAAGGAGGATGTAAAGGGAAAAAAGGGCAACCGGGTTCGGAGAAAAGAGCCTGGTGTCAGTCAAGAGCTTACTATTTGCGAGCAAGTCACCACCGGGCTTCCCGTCTCATTTTAACGCGATGACTTTTAACTTTTCTCCTATCTTTAAGACATGTTGCTAGAAGCTGATTCAACAAGCAAGGCCTTTTGGATAAGAGCCTGCTGGCACGGAAAAGAGAGAGGGGAAAAAAAAAAAAAGAAAAAAAAGG